>NC_047167.1:17674946-17974946 GCF_009819705.1 Hippoglossus hippoglossus | reverse complement strand
TTCATGTGAAATCGACACCCAAAACTGCAAACTAATGACATTTTTAGAAGGACGTAGCCCTCCATCCCTCCATTGACTCTCTGTGCCCACTTATCGAGAGAAGAAAAGGGGCAGGAGGCGATCCCAGCATGGGAGGGGAAGGGTAGACCCGAGACCAGCCACAAGTCCATCACCACAGTAGATCACATTTCAGGGCATCCCTCTGCTAATCCATACATCTGCCTTGTAATGGGGTTTATCTAACATATCAGATTCATACAGATTGAAGTACTTGGTGTTTCTTGGATTGAATCATCTGGGACGGAAAGCTCACAATTTATGTTCTCACCCTGTGGACGTCAGATCGTCAAGCCAAGACCTGGCTGCTCACACTGTTAGCACCTGTCGGCCCCTGTGGACAAGTCTGGCTAATGTCAAAGTTAGTTTGCTTTCACAATGACATGCTGCCTTGACCATATGTGCTACTCTGTGTCAAAAAGTCGAAAAAGAAGTGCTTCTCTCTGGTATGTTGTCTTGACAAAAGAAGGAGGAAACACTGATCATGCAGGTTTGTGGTTGTTGCAGCTGCTTGACCAGCCTGGATTCCATGTGATGGGTTGTGTCATCATGTCCGGCTTTATTTTCACTGTGTTTTGCCATTTGTAGCAGGTGCAGAAAATAAAAAGGTACTGAGCTTTGGGGATCGACTAATGGCCAGTTGAAGGCAGCCGACCAAAATTATTGCCAAGTTAGAGATTCATCCTATCATTCAACGGCTGGTCAGGAGCACCTGATCGCTTCTCGCTACCCGCTGAACACTCCACGACACACGACACACGACCAACGATGAAGCTGAAATTCAGTCCGACTCTAAAAATGCATCTCAGAAAAGTCAAGAATTGCCTCAAATCGAACAGAGTGTACGTTTCAGTTGGTATTTATTTTTTCTCTTGTTCCATCTGCATCAACACTGCTGCCGTGTGGGGAGATGCCTTTACCCGGGAAAGTAACCCTAAACAACTTGCTTTATTTATGAGCTTAATAAGAAGCTCTGGTCTTTTGTTGAAGCAACAACAGACAAGTAAATTTATATGCTAATAAGAGCACATTGATAATACAGACTCATATCAGAAGAGAAGAAATGCCAAGATCTGTGGAACAAAGACAAAACAAACAATGCACTGTGCACAAATAAACAAAACCACAATGGCATGTTTGATTGTGTCCATTAAAATAAAAAACAATAATTTACATTCACTTTTAATGGTTTTGCAAAGCATAGACACCAGAGGGACTGTTCTCCACCAAGAGGGAGACAGCACACAGTGTCCATACTGACATTCATTTAACTGAAATGTCTCTGCCACCATATACCAACATTTAAGTGTAGGAGATTCAACTTTATCAGCAGTACAGGACTACAACTATCAGTTATTTTCATTGTCAATGAATCCACTGATTATGTTTTGGATAAGGTGATAATTAGGTTTTGGCAATGTTTGGCATTTTTCCCTTTTAATGATAAACTAATGATCATAATATTTACTGATTAATTTTGACCAACGCATGTCGTTTCAGTTCCAAACAACAGGTGGATTTTTTTAAATTTCTAAAATGGAAAAATAGCTGATACAAATGATTTTCTGCTATTTTCTCTTAATTTTTTACTAAATCTATATTTGTGTGTAATGATCGAGCACTGTAGTAATATACTGTGCATATGGTCCATTTTAAAGCCAGTACTCAAACTGTGCAATGTACCCTGACACCATCAGTCCCAATATCCAAAAGATTGATGCTTTTTATAATGTTTCATTTTGATGGATTTTCTCAGAAGACTTTTTTAGTTTGTCATAAGCGGTAATGTGTTAGAAATCATTTCTCAGTAAAGTTATGAATTTAACGTGATTTAATCATCACAATAAACTTTGACATTTTCAAACCTGAAACTCGTCCAGTCGTCTCACCTTGTGCCGAAACCAGACCGATGAGGAGGATTTTCTTAATCATGTTATTCATATGGTGGGATTCATCATTCATTTGAAAAAGAAACTGGTTTAAAAATAAACTGATACGACACAAAATATACTCACATTAATTCCAACGTGCAACAAGTCCTCGTCTTTCTTCAGCTAGAAGTGAATATTTTATCATTTAATGGGTAAAAAAAACCCACATCCAATTTACTTATATTATATTCTATTTTTAGAAATCTCATCCAGGCTGCTTAATGCATTCGTGAGAATACATAATTCTCACATATTGTGTCCAGAATAGTAACTGAGACAACACAGCTGTGGCCTAAAAATTAGGGCATTTTTCACTTAATATCCTGGAAAATCAGTAAGCGCACCACATACCGCTTTACAAAAATAATGTGTCGTACCCCAACTGTGATTCTGAGGAACCCACCTGAAACCACATTTTTTTAAAACAGGGACTGATCCTGGCAGTGGGACTCATCACGATCTGGCCCACTGAGAGAATTTCAAGGTGATAGGAGTGTGCTGGTGTCAATGTGCTTTTCATCTGTAATCAAAAGGTGAGTCACACAATAGTCGTGACGTTGGAGAAAGCAGAAGTGCGTAGTATCTGTGAGACCTCTCTCTGTCTGCATATTTGAACCCACCACACCCCACCATCCCGCCTACACCCTTAACCCCCCATTGTGCTAGATTGCTTCTGGCATCTTGCAATACCGCATGACCCAGAGGTTACCACACTAAACAGCAAAGGGAGCTCAGGGACGTTGCTATTTCTAGACACTGGTTTCACCCATGAGTAAAAATGTCAATTCACCAGGGAAAACCATGTGGTTTGTCAACAAGAGCAACAGGTAGCTAGTTAGTTTGTTTTTAGAAATCCCCGTATATTTGCAGCTTCCAATGCCTTAACTTGTGCTTTAGTCATCGCCTTTAAAAGGTTACACATACGGAATTCATTGACACTAGATAACACACTAGCAACAGCATCTCTGAACAAAAGGAGCACTTCCTCAGGAGGAGGTTGGTCCTCTTGTCTGAGTCTCCATGTAAGGTGGATAAATGTGGGCTTTTCAAAAACTTACTTCAAGGCTCGTCTCACTCTTGCAGCCCTTAGTGCAGCACGCTTTCATTCATACAAGAAACAGTGTTTTAAAACTATAACAATCTCCATCCACACAAATGTTTTAGTTCTGTATCAATAATAATTCCCATACATACTAAGACACCTGAAAACACGTCTTGTGACCGTTCACATACACTGGGCACGTTCGTGTCGGCGTAAAACTGGAGGCAGATTGTCTCTGCAGTTGGTTGCTTAGTTACAGAAGACACAACGCACAAGAAACAACAATGGTGAAAAGTAAGAGCAGGGATTGCTTAGCAACGTTGAGCAACTTTTTTGCATCTGCCGGTGGTGATCGAGTTGTGACTGTCAGGACCCCATCAGGAAGCATCGCCATCTTTGTTTCTGCTCGTCCATGCTGCAATGCTCACCCGGAGTTTTTCAAAATAAAATGAGGCCAGCTGTGTTTCTAATCTTCTCCATTTTAGGTGCTTGAAAACTCCGGAGTAGTGTGGATGGCAGGCGTAAACTTAGCAACAAATGTGTGTAACATGTAATGTAGTGTAGATTGTTAGCATAGCTGTGCCGTGCTGCATGTAGCTCCCATGTAGACTGGTTTCTGGTTGACCAGCACTGTGGAGGGCTGATTAGAGATGTGTTTACGGTTTTGTTTGTGTACTTGGAAAGATGTCACACGTCGTGGAAAAGGGGCAAAAATTGTGTCCTGTTTACATCATTGGAGATCAGAGCTGGAGTAGGCTTTAAAAAGAAAGGGGGCGGGCCAATGGTTTCACAGGGAGGGACATGAACCAAAACAAAGCACAGAAGAGCTCAGATCACAACACACACACACACACTGGGAGGGTGACTTCATGTTCTGTTCAGGATGCCTTTACTCCAATATATATATATATATATGTTTATAAATGGAATTCATGTTTAAAATCCTGTATATATATAAACTTTAAAATAGAGAATTGAGATGAACATACTGATATTTGCAGCAACAGTTTGGTCTTGTGACTGACAGCCTCTTAACAGTGGTTACCATGATATGTCACCATGTACGTAAGCAGCAGTGGAAAACATTTGTGTTGGTAAAACCTGAGTTTTCCTCACCAGGGAGCAACAGAGAATTGTGACGGCCGTGGTAGTCAACACGAAGGACGGGATGAAAACCACATGGGGGGGAAAAAAATCCATGCACAATCTCATGTCCCTGCTATTTGTAACTGCAGAGGGTTTCATTAACCTGGTCTAATAAGAACTAATAAAGTTGCTTCTCCATTGTTTGCTATCGATTTCTCTCCTGCTCCTCTTGATGACTGTAACGCCAGCCCTTAGAGAGGTGAGCGGATCCATATGATGGTTCATATGTCTGTCACAGCCCTGCCACTTCCACTGGCTTTCCATGGTGAGTTACTGAAGGTGATGGGCAAGGCTTTTATTAAGGCACCTATGTGTTTGGGGACAGCTCGTCTCAATTGACCCGTGGTAAGTTGAAGTTATTAAAACAGCCGCTCCTCGCCTTTTTCACACCAACCTCTTCCCTTATTCCCCTACCTCCCTAGGAGCCGCACACCTACTTGATCACTTTCTTTCTGGTTTGACAGCTCCCTCCCACTCACTCTCATTCTTCATTATTAGTGTTCTCTAAGTCTATCTCTCACCCTCTTTCTTTACCCACTACCCACACTCTCCCCTGGGTGCTTTCCAACTCTCAGTAAACCGCTTTCAACTCATTTTCCGTCCACTGTCCTGTGAATTTACCTGTCCCTATGTTACCTTCCCCTCCCCAGGTCTTGTGATGGCAAAAGTGAACACCTGTCAAATTACTTTTGTGACAGAGGGCCTCTTTCTGTTTCGGAAGTGTCTAGGCTCGCTTATCTTTGTTCCATTTCCCATGGTTCCCTTGTCCAACTCCAAGGACTGCACCTGAACTCACAGATGCACACCTGTATGCACAAAGAGCAGCAGTGTGTTTCTGGGCAGCATCAGCAGAGTGTTGTAATATCTTTTCTGAATATATCAATTGTTTTATGGATGGAAGTGCAATGCAAAGAATAAAACGTGAATAAGTTACATTTGACTAGATGTTGTTAGGGGTTAGACAAAAAGATGACAAAACATACGTTTTGTTTTTTTTGGGGGGGAGGGTGCGATTAACCTGTCAGGAAAGGTTACGGAGAACATCCAGCCTGCTGTGGCCGGTAAAGGAGAGAAACCACTAAACCTAAAAACAGACTAAGTAGCAGGAGTGCTATAAAATGGATCCAAATATAGTAGGGAGGAAATGTGTTGCCAGAACTGTTGATGCCTCTCCATGTGTAAGCTGATATGTAAAGAAAGCAGGGCGCAGTGCTGTGCGAGACTGGAAAGAATAAAAATTGCACTCAACAACTCCATTGTTCTGCTTAAGAGTGAGCTCTAGTGGCAACATGCTGAAACACAAAATGGCAAAGACGATCCTGTAGATCACCAGTTATGGGCAGTAAAATGTTTTATACAGCCACACCAGAAATGGTTCATTTTGATCAAAATTATTTTATATTTGTTTATTTCTACTGTCTCACATCCCTTGGTGTTGGTATAATGGTGTTTTTATCATCTTTCTGAATAGAAAAGAACATCTCAGCAATGTTGGCACACTGGTCCATTTTTATTTTAAGTAATAATATCACTGACATAGCCATAATTAAGAAGAATGATGACTTGTATATTCGGTGTTGTTATAAAATGTTAAGTGTTCAGCACATCAAACGCTTGGATCCACTCTTCTACTACGAGATGAAGGCCTTTAATAATTCAGTAAGTGCTTTATGTTGTTTTAGGAGTTACGGTTGCTTATATTGTGGAAAAAGTATGACTGATTCACACAGAGGAAAATGCACCGCCTCCCTCCACGCCAAAACAAACACCTCATTCTCGGACTATAAACAAAAAAAAACATCTAGCGACCAGAAAACAAAAAAACACTCAAAGAGCAATTCTGGTAAAGGAAATGGTACTTTAATGGCTCTCGCAAAGTGCTTAGGAGAACGCAATCTTCCAAAGCAAAACAATAATCTGCAGTGTGGTAGCCTGGAGATTTCACTAATGAGGAGAGATAGGGAGATAAACTATATTACAATCGCGGCTGAAAGCGCTTTAAATGCTTTCACTTGGTTCAGACGGTGGATTCAATAACTAATTGCGACATAAGTTATGATGTGAGTTTTGCACTGTTGCTTCTTTATGCACCGACAGGCCCAGGAGCAAGATTCAAGGATCGACAATAATTAAATAAATGTAATTATAATAATTGGGTTTTTTTTCATGTAGCATTAAGGTGCTTGTTGTGGGCTCTGAGTGACAGCATGCGTTTGAGCGATAAATCCAACTCCGGTTTGTTTGAGAAACACCACATCACACTGACTTTGTCTCGGTGAGAGTAAGCAGCTTTCCTTCAGGTAGCTCAGACTGCAAGAAATGCAGCGATAAATCTCCTGCCGATATGACGCCGTACGCACCTTGATTAAAAAAAAGCAAAGCTATCACACCGCAGCTCGTTCACCTTCTGAGGATGGTCCTTGCCCACATATCACCGTGGATTCTCGGCTCCGTCTATCTCTCCGTCTCTCCAAACTGCCTCTGCAAAAAGCCTGTTTATTATTCATGTTTATCATCACACCATGTCTACTGTTTGCTACCAGTTTCATGGATGGACTGGCAGCAATTTAGAGTTGCTACATGAAACCCCGGCTTTACCGTCAACACTGAAACGGATCCCACTTAGTTTAACACAGCCGACCACATTGATGTGTGCTCGCAGAGAGGCGCGGGCACGCGCTCATTCCAACTGCAACTGCAAAACGCCCACACACCGAACATTCACATACAAAGACACACATCAGTTCTCGGAAGTGCCTGTCAGATCACCATTTGAGTTCATGTGTTTTCTCAACACCAAGGGCTCCGGCCTCTCACACTCGCCCATCACTCTGCACAGTGGAGGGAAGAGAAATGAGAGTATTACTGCAGTAATCGCAAATCTACTGAGATGGAGGATAATTACCTCACAATGACTTCCTTGCTTATTAAAAACCTATCGCGGGTCTAATCCTCTTTTCTGGGTGCTGATATAAGACATGAAGAGATGAGAGAAGCACATAGGCAGGTGTGTGTGACTCTTCTCCTTCCAGACTCCAATCTAAACCCTACTTTTCTGAACATCAAGTGATGTACATATCTGATTTATATTTTTACAGTCGTTGCTACAGCAACTTCTATATTTTCAACTGGCTTTTATGATGAAAAATATAACTCTGACAAAGAGCTCTAATTTGACAATGAGATGCAGTTACTTGAGAGGGTCAAGGTCCAGTTCAGAGGCTGGAAGCAAAATAAAAAGTAGAAACTAATACCACAAACCAAACGAAGAACAGGAGGCATATTTCATTCCATCACTGATTAGGAGAGGTCTGAACACAATGATTCACAGGATATGACAAGTGCATAAGATCAGAAAAGATGTGGTGTTTCCAAACTGCAAAAGAAGTAACCTAATAATATTATCTTCTAAAGTGAAACTTTGGAGAATCGTGACTTCACTCAAAAGTTATGATATCGTGTCAAAATCGTTGGACAGGACAATAGCAGGACTAACTGAACTTTGAGGTCAATAATATACATATTTTTTGTTGTTCTTTTTATCGTTATATTTTGTGTCCAAGCTAATTTACATACTGAGAAAGTATTTTCCTCAAGCCCCATTTTGGCATTTCTGGATGACAACTTCCTAGTTACCAGTCGTCATGCACATTGATATTGGCTGATATGACACCCTGGCAGATTTATCAGATCTTGGCTGTAATCGAGACCTCATGTGGGGTTGCCTGAAAAGCAAATGGGGTTTCTGTGTAAATTTATTTTAAATTGTAAATCAAAAAACAATGTAAAAAATGTATAGATTGAATTATGTTGCATACCACTTGAAAGTGGGGAACCTTGACCTTCACAAGACTGCACATTTATGCAGCTCAGAATTTAGCAAAATGCTTGACAGGGTGATTGATGCCCTTGAAGTCAAATAACCATTTAATACAGTAGCTGTCATGCAACTGAATACTACCAGGAGTTCTCTACATGCAAGTAAATCCATCTCATCGGACAAGGTGAGTTCAAATGAACCTCAGTTTCAATATGTTTCGTTGCAAGGACCTTACACAAAGCCTGCGAACACAGGTGACGATCACTCAGTGAAAAGATGTCTTCACAGTCCCCCTGTTGTTGTTTGATGCCTGAAGCCAGCGCACATCTATACTTCGGCACTCTACTTTTCCTTGAACATGGCAGCAGCATCAGAGTTCATGTTTCACCCCGTCCACCCAGAGCAAAGGGAGAGTCTGAAATTCCTGACAAGCACAATGTCATCGAGCCACATAATGATTCAGAGGACTTACAGTATCCACCCATCAATCTTTCATCTCTTTCTTGACTCATCTCTCTGGTTGTCAAGGGGCGTTATGGATGCGTCTTTAACGCCTGGCGCCAAAATGCTCTCACTCCACAGAGGAGTGTCCGACCGCTTCCCACCACTCGACTGACAGGAAATGAGATGGTGTCATGATGAATGTGGTCGATGTCTATTTTACACTGATGAGCTGAAGGATGACTGCAGCTGTACCGCTTCCCAGATGTGGGGCATGATGATGTCTGGAAATTGAGCATTATTGCAAAAAAATAGCCGTTGACAGAGAGGAGGAGATATTCAATAGCTCTACAGACAATAAACATTGACGTCATGGTTCTGCTTTTTGATTTTGTTCCAATCTGCTGTGTGTCATTTGCAGCTAACACCTTAAAAACACATTCAGTCACACACACACCTATGTAAACTCTCTGAAAAGTTAGTAGAAAATCTTTCCACTGAGGAACCTATTAATAAAATGTCAATTAGACAGAATCGCAAAAATTGCTTATCCTTCGTTGCAAACCGTAAAAGTTAAAAATAACCATCACAATGTCTTAAAGACCAGGATGTTGTCTACAAATGTTTGGTCCAACCAGGAGTCCAAAACGGTGTGAAGTGATAAAGAAATCACATGATAAAGAAAAACAGCAAATCTTCACATTTACAAAGGAAAAATAAGAATTGACAATCAAATTTTGTTCAAGAAACCGTACACAGATGACCCCTGACTTGCTTCCCACTGGCATGAACACTGCCAGAGGGAGTATGTCCTCAAGAACAACTTTAGTATTTATTTATTAAAATAGGCACAAAAAAAATGTATAATAGCAGTTTTCTTTTTAAATTGCAGTGATTCCAAGAGAAGTAAATAAACCCTTTTTTACAGAAAATCTTTCCTGCAGTTTACATAAATGCTATTACCAATGTGTCTCAGGCTAAAAGGCTTTCTAGGCTAAAAATGCTGTTTTTATTGTCCAACTGATGAATCAGTCACGCTTTACAAGGTATTCAGGGAATAAAGCCTAATACACTGTAGAAGAGCTCGGTTTGATTTTGATGGATTTCTTCGGAGTCACCGCGCTGCATTGTGTGTCCATCCTCGGGGTTGGAAACTTGTAACCCTGACCTAACCACACCTTAAGGGCCATATAAATCATCTTTGGAAGGCACTGACAAACTACCGTCTTTGTTCTTTAAGTACATGAACCTGTCGGCCATTTGTGTTCACTGGAGCCAGCACCAGGAGAAGCACCACTGTGAGTTGTCTATGTGGTAATGGGTGAAGTGATTAATTATCAGTGTGTTGTCTAAACTGACTTTACGTATACTTATTGCTCAGGTTGTATTAATAACCTCTAATGAATTATTGCCACCAAGCGGCTGATAAAATCTGTTATTTCAAGTTTGAGGTGAGTGAAGAGATGTTCCTGTTTCTATAAAAGACTTTCCCTGGGCCTCTATTTTTGACTTCACATACTTAGCTACTCACTCAAAGGTGTGGATTACAATCTCCATGCATCATCCTCTTCATTATAAGACAGAGTTTGAACTATGACACTTTTGACTTTGAGAAAAAAAAATGTATTTAAAAAAAGAACCTGGTTTGTTTGATTTCCTCTGCAGAGATGTGTGTACATTGTTTTTACACATGGACACACGCATGCACAGCAGCACACTGTGATTCCAGATGAGACAATCACACATTGCACTGATGTGATTGAGAGCACACCCACATCTACAGGCACGGGCACAGATGCTCACACAAGCCATGTGAGACCTTCCGTCGATAAATCATTTCACAATTAAAATTCTATTTGGTGAGTCAATATCTGTGAACTTGCTCTCATAATGAATTCATAATGGACATACATGTGCAAACATATTAGCGTAAGCAGCCCCTGTTATTTCCCTTGCTAACAACTTGGTTTCGATCCCCACTGGAGAGATAAAGAAGGATCATTATAATGACCACACGATCAAGGTCAGTGGAATTTGATGGGGGGTCACCATTTAAAAAATGCATTGGCAGGATGAAAGTTTAAAGAGCTGCAAGCCGTTGCATACCCGGCAGACTCAGCTGCCGTGACTCAATGCCTCGACCTTGTTCTGTGCAAATTGGCTGCAATCACATCCGGATGTACATCAGATTTCATTCAACCCATTATCCTTTAATCTTTCTTCATAATGATACATACAAATCCACGGAGGAAGTGTTGGCAGGCTGGACAGGTTCTCAATGACCTGACAAAGTGAAGCAGAAACTTTTTAAGTGCAGATCCTCTTAATGCCACTGTTCGCTGTAGAGGAACATCTCTGCCGTGTTCTTTGACTCTAACCACTGACTCAATTAACAGGAGAAGGAAGCCACCTTTTTCTAATGTCAGCCTAAAAACCTTTCTCAAGAAACCAATTACTGGCAAGTGAGTTCGCCTAATTCGTCGTGACATGTCTGGCTGCGCAAGAACACAAGAAGACCGAGACAGAGTTGAGATGAGGGATCGGAGGTTCAGGCCACAGTGAGATGAATTTCTTCTTCTATTTTTTTTCTTCCTCTCGCCATTCCCATTTCTGTCACTATGTGGTGACCTTAAGGTATAAGCCAACAGGGGCCGGCGCCTGGTGCCGGCAGCTTTAGTATTCTGCAGACGAGCCACTCATCCATCTCATTTTTTAAGGTCAGCTTCTATTTCCATTCACTCTATCAAAAGATACCCAGGCACATTATACAAACACAAATGCACATATGCACACGCATTACCTGACCATATATGGTCATGGTGTGGACACACACATCGGCACAAATACTTGAGCCCAAAAGCCACAAACTCAATCATATAGCATTTACTCATTTACACAAAAAATAGCACATACATGGATCCATCCATGCATCTACCTACCCACTTATCTATCTTCCTACCTTTTAATTTGGGTAAACCTGGTTAAATATGTTGCCAGTAAACAGGAGCATTGAGGCCAGTGACAATGTTACATCAGTTACTGTTTAAAGTCGGTTACTTCAGTCTTTTCAAAGTCAATGCTGACTGAATGATGTTCTATTACCACTTGATCTGACACAGATTGTTGCACAGACTGTAAAAGACGATGTATGTTCCTGGCTATCAACATTATCTGGAACTTCAATGCATGTCATTACAGCATTGTGCCAAAAAGGGGCGGACATCAGCTCGTCTACCGAGGTGTAATGTTTCCATCACTGCCGATCAGAGGTGGAGCCGATAAATACCCATGACTACTGTTGAGTCATTAGACCTAGGAATGAACACCAATAACATCCTTTCACTCTCAGAAGTTGTGGGTTTTTTTGTTCAGTAAGAAAGAGGCTGTAAAGTGGTTGCACATTCACAAATAGGTTCTTTAGATTGCTTTCAAAGGATGGAGAGTAAATAAGATAATATTCCTATCACCTTCTGAATCCATCATCTCCTCCTTGTACTTTTTATGTGCTACTGAAAACATCCTCTCTGAACAAGAAAAGAATAAAATGTTTCTTCGAGCAGGAATATTGAAAATAAGCTATTTTTGATAAAAGAAAATGCACATTTCAGTTACATGAAGTCCGTGTTAAACCATCCACCAAAGTGTTACAGGAAATGTTACTTATAATGTGATCCTCACAATCTCCGTCAAGTGGTTTCACAGCAATTCACACTTTAATTCATGTGACTAATGACACTCAGGACGTCCATGTGACCTCAGTGGTGAACATGTGCACTGGACAACTCTCATGTGGCATCATGGGGTTTCATGTCTGTAACATGTGATCAATCATCTTGGATGAGAGAGAACATCTTTCCAATTCTACAACAAATACTCCAGTGGATGGTTTGATTTTGACTTCACATTAGCAGATTGAATGAGTTGGACCGAAACATACATGATTGAGTTAAGAGTTTAATTGAGTTGAGTTAAAAATATATACTTATATATACTTATTATATATACTCCTCATATAATGGTATTACAGAGGCTCTCATTTTCTTCTCACAGTGACAATATGGCCCAAAAGCCAAAGTATCTTGATCGCCCCCTGGTAGCTGTCTGCAGTACAGGTCATAAACTGCGCCTCATCCATGTTAGTAGATGGGAAATAGACCCAAAAAAGTTAAAGCACACCTTGGATAAAGTTTTCTCGAAGATGGTTTCTGTCTATTTAGGTAGTTCTTTTCACACTGATGTTTATTTAGACAGAGTAAAGCTAGAACTAAAACTATGATTATTATTTATCACATTCTTTGTCTTTGTCACTCTTGGTATCTTTAATATACATGATGTCGACCCATGCTCTCTTATCTTGTCATCATTCCAATATTCCAGCTAAGATTTTTACTTCAAAATGTACAAAATGTCAACACAAAATGCATTTCCTCCCACTAGAGTCACAACACGATGCCAGGAATTTGTAAAGCAAAATAAAATCATTTTCTTTTGCTGACTTCATGAACATTTATTCACAGTTGGCAGCTTGTTGGATCTCCCTGTCTTGCTGTTATTGCAGTAATGTCTGAATAAGCTACATTGTCAGTTACTGTACATAAGTGTCTTGGCTTGGCTACAAAGTTTCTCATTATTAAAAGCTAATCAAGGTAGATCTTAATACTGATTACATGACAATATAAACACTAATTAGTGTCGTTTTTTTGACAATGCACTTTTTCTGTAAATGCTGCAAACCAGTTCCACGTGTCTGCTTGATATTTACATGGAGGTGACGAGGGAAGTTTCTTTCTTCTTTGTCACAGTCTAACTCTGGAGACACCCACAGGATATGCAAACAAAACAAGATTCCTGGATTTCTTTTTTTTTCATTTCAGTCTGATGCTGAAGCCGATCCCTGATGCTGGCATGTGCACATGCAACAAGGCAAAGCATAGCTGCTCACTACATGTCCCAGGGAGTGAAGGAGGCAATGAATAAACGGCTGAGTGTCTGCAGAGAGGGTTTCTCAAATGCATGTAATGGAGAGAGATGTGTTGTTTTCTTCTAAACACTTAGAAAGAAATATATATTTACTGCAATGTGGGAGACATACGAACCAGAGAGAGGAAATCTTATTAATATTCACTGTTGAGATGTTGCCTTGTTTGAGGCAAAGGCTTGTCTCATTAGCAACAAATCAACATGCTTGGAAGAGGATATGTCCAGATTAGTGGGAATATGCAGAAGGAGAGCGTGTGACACAGCGTTAGCATGCTCCATTAGAGAGCATTGTCATCCTGGTTATGTCCGTGTAATGAAGCCGGCTATTGAAAGTGCTAGCCAAATATGTGTGTGTGTGTGTGTGTGACATAACAGGCGGTGCGCACAACTGCCATCCATCACCCACATACTGTCAGCAGGGGAGCAAAAGAGTACACACACGCACGCACATACACACACGCAGCCACAGGGTCCCAGCGTGTGCTCCAGCTTGGCACATATTAAAGGAGCGTACACAAACACACACACACACACACAAACAAACACACTCAAGTTAGGAGGGGAAAAAAAGTTCTCATCATTTCTCAAGAAATTTTCCTCCACAGCCTCAGACCTATTTTTGTGATATATCTCGACCAGCTCCCGACTGTAAAGCCCTGAAGTTTTAATAATCGATGAAGAATGTATACACCGGATTGGATTTGAAATAAAGTGGCATTTAGCAGAGTGAGAATCCAGGTCTGACAACATCATATAAGGCAAAAGGCACAGCACTGCAGTCAGCAGTGTTTACTTTCCAATCAGCTATATGATGATCATCGTTTCCCTACTTTTAATTGGATACACCTCGTCACCTTCTTCTCACAGTGGCTGGTAATTTACTGTGAGGGACATGTCTTTATTTTGGAGTTTGTTATTGTGCTAAAACGTTGTAACCGTGTCCTCAAAAGAGTAGATAGACAGGTAAATGAATAGGCAATAGATAAACAGATGAATAAAGTAATGTACACATCATGTCATGGCTTCCAAAATGTAGCTCGGCTTCTCATTTAGGAGCCTTTGTTTGCACTTCCTGGCTCTAATTAGACTCATGAGTCGGGTCTTTGTGGTTGTTGTTGTTTTCGAGGGAGGCAGACAGGCATGAAAACATTAAAAAGGTAAAAGTTTGCCTTCACACTTTCACTCAGTGACAGGTTATGCTGTGTTTGGACTCAGCCAATGGTTTGTTGATTGGTAAACGGGTGAAGAACTCCTGCTTAATTATATTGATATCACTGACATGTTATTATTCTTGTCATATAATTAGTTGGATCTAAACTGTGACATATTATTATGAGAATTATCTTACTGACGAAGGAGATGAACTACACTTCTGTGCCATAAAGAACCTCTTCTTCTCAAAATCTTTATTTTATAGCAGGTCTACAAGCAAAACGAATATCACTTAACATGCTGAGGAGCATCAGGCATACAGCTAACAGCCCAACAGAATATTAGAATTCATAATTAAAAATTTAAAAATACCATCAATAATCAAAACAGTATTTTTCTCATGTGTCATTGTTATTAGGCTCCCATTGTTGTTCATCATTTAGTATGTCTGCCATTCTACAAGGTTGAATTTGGAATATCTCTACAAAAAAAGATATTTCGGTAGAAGACATGTTAGAGAGTGACAAGGTTAAATTAAACCCAAAAACATATTAATGTAAAAACATCCACTATGACAACAAATTGTCCTTTCAAGGATGAAATATGATTTTGACACATTTTGAGGGCAGATAAATCTTCCCATTCTTGCATTAAAACCGCAGCCTGCTGTGAATGCACCTTGTTGCACTTGAAGGTGAAAGGAGCGCAGGACAGCGCCCTCGCTGAGGATGCTACCGGCCACTCTGACATCTGTCAGAATTGTCTGTCTGACTTTTGGCCTTGCCGCAGCATCAGTCTCGTTTTAAATGAGCTCATTTGTGGCTACCTACACAGCGGTGCACTGTCACGGGGCCATGGCAGGGCGTCAGAGCGCGGTGGTTTTCCTCAGCCGGCCTCATCCAGACACAAAAACCACAGCAGCAGCTTCCTGTCTGCCTTGTTCTGAGGTTCAATTTGAAATGCTCTTAACGTTTTCATTTTCCGCTGAAGAGGAAGAGGTATATTTGTGAACACAATAATCCAAAAACCTTTAATTTGAAAGAAAACTAGGCTTGTGAATTTAATTTGTAAAAGATGTAATTATCATCTGACCATTGATCACAGACCCTTCATGCAATAGTAATCAGTAGTCATGACAACAGCCTTTGATAGCCTGGATTCCAGCAGTGCGTCCTGCTGGAGTTATGACTGATGACAGGCTCTCGTGCTTCTCTCTCGATCACTCTTTCTTTGGTGTTTGATGTCTCTGCCCTTCCCTGGGCTCTTCTCGCTTCCAGCAAATCATCTCATCAGTGAAGCCGGCTAAACTCAGGCCGGGGGAGCCTGAAATAAGAACCATCAGGCACAATCCAAGCCACTGGACTCATTGTTTCCTGGTGTATGAGAATATGGGATTAAACCAGCTGAGAGTAGAGAGGTGTTGTGTTTGAGGAATCAGTGATTAGAGATGAGCTACAGCCACTTGACTGTTTGGAATAGCGAAGGTAAATCTTGAGGAGTATTTAAATGTTTCCCCAAACAGTTTGCTCTTTAATCTTTAATGGAGGATAGAGTGAGTGCTTATCTGCTGCCCTCTTGTTGCACACTGCAATCCTCTGCATGAGCAATATTAGACACTGAGATATAACATTATAGCACCTTATAATACTGTCTATACAGTAAATGCAATAGTTATTTTATTTTTTCACTTCTTTCTGCAGAAAGAGCAACGACCAAGTAGAAATATGAGCAGACAGTGAAATATTTGTGGATACTTAACGTGAATCTACAGCTCAGTTGTTGTTTTGTTACGCCTGAAACATATTTCCGTGTGCTTTCAGGTTGACCGACGTAAGAGCAGACAGAGGAAGCTCTTTACAGCGCGCCGAATGAATTGTGATTTGTTGAAGGTCAAGCTTTCTTGCCTTGCAGGGAGGCCTTTGTCCGCAATTTCAATAGCAAAGTATTGACTTGACAACATGTCGTCCTCCATTCAGATGGAGACATGGATCATTTCTTCCCGAGGAGCTCTAAGTAGCCCTGGCCCCATGACAAGCAACAGCTTGGCTTATGAATAAATGTCAGTGTGGTACAAGTGAGAATTTTCAATTGCGATATTTCCGAAGCGCAACACATACACACATACACACATACTAAGTCACTTCTTCTCTCTAATTCTTTATCCTCACCACACACCTTCTGGATTTACTTCTTGCATTTCATTTGTCCAGCCACATATCGTTATTTACTGACTAACATACTAAAGTGACATTCTTGACACTCAAAATATTAGCTTGCCGCTCTTGCCATTTAGTTAATGTAGATGTATACTCTGGGGGGGGGGGGGGGGGGGGGGGGGGCAGTAGACTATAAAATGGCACGAAAGGCGAGTTGTCATCATGGGTGGAAATGCTCTTGTATTGCAATTGAGCCGATTACTGTGATTTGTCATAACGCCAAGACTGACATTTCATCATCCATTAGGGACCATGCAATTTGGAGGGAAGCAGCATCCTGGAATTTAATTAAAAAACAAATATCACAATCCTTTATGTTTGGCTAAGGCTCAGTGTGTTGGGAGAACACACAGGTGCAGCACCACGAAAATAAAACATACTGGTCATATTACACTGTGGAAAATATGTCAGATGGTTTTTTAAATAAAGTATTCAAATGTTGCCCTTATTAATATTATTGTGGATTCTGGCTTGTTGGCCAAACAAAGACACCTCTGCCTTCTGGGAACATGGAAAATAATGAATAATCATGTTTGACACTTTATAGATAAGAGGATTTTAATCTTTAAATCTCTAATTAATTCATCTTTCAATCACGTTTGTGCTGGGCCAACTTCATCACTATAAACGGTCGATTACTGTAAACGAATTGCGTAGCTGCGGATCTCTACTGTTCAAACATTATTAAAACCAAATAAATGAAATAAACCACAGTGCTGGTTCACATTCAACAGAGACGATGATCATAAACTGATCTAACTGCAGTGCCCAGCTGTTTTGAGGAAATATTATGAACGAACTGTAATTTAAGACGTGTAAAATTCACGTTCTCATTCAAAACCTATGGGCTTAAAGTCTTAGTGCGCATGGAGAGGCAGACAGAGATGTTTCATAGGATTTGTTGGCATTAAAAAACTATAAACCTTCTCCCTAGAACAAACATTAATGATTTAAAACCAAGAATAAACACAAAGTTTCAGCACTTGTTTGTGAGGTGATATTTCTGATATCCGTGCATTTGTCGGTGTTGATGTCTTTGTACAATATTTAGACTTTCAGTAGACAGTCTAAACTCTTAAGGTTTCCCATCCACAAAATCTAATAAGAAGACAATGTTCACTCTAACGTGTGTGTCTTGTACACGATGTGTGTTTGACACCTCCACAGCAGATTTCTGCTTTTGGAGGAGCACCCAATTCTTCTTCGTGTTCTTTCACTTTGTGTTTGGTGTGGGAACTTTACTCTTCACAGTGACAGCGTAACCATGATCAGTGTGTGATCAGCTAAATATGCACATTTGACACCTCTGACACAACAAAGAACAATGATCATTGTTCTGATGTGAAGCGCTGCAAAAGCAACTTGTTCTCTCGTTAATCTTTATGTTTGCCAGGTTACACCTCGGCACTGCAAATATGGGTTCTGACCTTTGGCTATATGAGTCCCTGCCGCACTTTAATAACGAAGTGAAGGGAAATTTCACAGGAAAGATTAAGTAAAAATGAAAAATAAAATCCTTTTTTCACCTTCTTATCATTTTTTGTTCGGCTGCAGTGGAGAGAGTGGACTCACCTCTGTGTGCGTGCACTATTAAACTCACAGATATTGGCGTTTTTTAGCCTGGCCATTCAATGAACGTCAACATCTCTCGATGAGTGTTACAAAACAAAGAAGATGCAGCCTTCATGCCCCCTCATCCCTTTGGCTAACACTGACCCCTACGCAGAACTGAGTGGTCGCCTACTAATCCAGCTGACCATAATGCTTTCAATCGGCCCTCTCTCCCATCCTTTCTGCTAATTGTCCTCCTTTCCTCCCCCTTGTGGCTTTCACCCCTCCCTTTGTGACCCTCTCTCAGTTTCTTAACTTGGGTCCTTCTCTCCTGCCATCCCTCCCACTTAAACCCAGTACACAGGGGGCCTGACCGAACGGATTGATTTCCAGTAAGGCGGTGTCTGGAGCGCATTCTGGAGCTTTCCAGACACGTTCATCCTCCTTTATTGCACTCTAATCTCAAGGGGCGACCGTGTCTGCTCCTTAGGCTTTGCTGTATACACACACACACAAATACATAAAAGCTTACACACAGAAACACACATACTCAGCCACGTGGAGCCAACAGTCCAGTAATTTCAGCATTTGGCTCGTTCCCTCCGAAGGCTCCTGCTTAATAGCTAAGCATTGTTACTGCCTTCTTTGTCTTAATGAATTTTATTGGCCTTTCACAGTTGAGCCAATCTTATTGAAGATCAAATAGGCATTTCATTTATAGCAATAAATGATACCTGTCAGTATTAGTGCTCCAGTACACAAGGCTCATATGGTTGCACAGGTTGGGTACCCAAAGTGTCAGGGAAGACACAAGCTCGTTTGGCCCATGCACTGTAACCATGACCCCTCACCCCTCCATCCCATGGTACTCTGCCCACACTGCCCTCCACCTGCCAAAGGGAGAGGAACTCCATGCAGCGAAAATCCCTCGCCCTCTCCTGGTGCAAGCACCCAACCAGTCATGCCCAATTAATACGGGGGTCAAAGTTTTAATACACTAGCCGACCATAGTTGCTATTCAGCCCGGTATGCTGGGATCAGGACCTGGGATAATGAGATTTCTGTGCACCTGGTGATTGCACTGGGCAGCCGACCAGAAACAAAACCGATCAGGACAGCAGGATGTGCCCACTGATTGGGCAGACTGCTTAAATCGACCCTAACCCTCTATTCTTAGCCATGATCTGATTTCCTCCAGGGTTCGGGTTTTGGGGAGTATCACCGAAGTCCTAAGGTTTTTTTTATACACGCTATGAACAACAATTACCAAGAAGACTTCAAAGGGATAATTATCACCCGTTAATTATTCTATATTAACTTTGCCACAAAGTAATTTCTTAAAGAATTCAGCTTTGCAACAGAGCCTCATATCGACATTGAATTGTAAACCAATCTGTTAATTTTACCAGGCCGTCCTCCTAATGTTGGCTCGCTGATGGGAAATAATTTGTCTGAGGAGACGGGAAATCTCCTTAAAGCTAATAACGGGGCTGCCATCTCACGCATTGACACACGTTTTCACGGCATACGTCAGTTTTCTAACACACTGGTAACGGTGCTGTGCGAAAAGACAAAGCTGACAGCGCCCGAGCAGACAAGACAGAGCAGCAAAGAGCAACAGCAGCACCGTGCAGCAGCAAGTTCTTCAGACCAACACGGGGGAATTATTGTAATTTATTCACATACATGCTGCTCAGAGTAGTCGGCAGCTCTTCTGGCAGCAGCGTCTCTTGCTCTCCTCTCGCACCTTGCATACACAGGCAGGTATAAGAGTGAGTTTCTATGGTTATCGGGACGCAATGTGTATCTGTCTCACTGGAACTTTCTCATGATTCCCAATAACAACTTTTTAGGTTAGTATGGTTTTGCACAATCCTGAAAAGAAAATTGTAACTCAATACTAAATGTAGAGAATAGTAGAATGATTTTAGAATTTTGGTCAGCATACAGCCAACACACTCTTATCTCTCAAATCAATATCTTGAACCTAAAGCCATGTAAAAGGAAGCATCAAAGGCTTCAATGGTTTCATGAAGATAAATGAAATACTATCAGAGATGACATGACATCTTCCCAAAATTGAAGCTAAAATCATCTTGATTGCCCCCTGGTGGCTTGCTGCAGCACACATGAAATATCCTGCCTCCTCTATGTTATTGGATAGGACAAGGATCAACCTAGAGAGTCTTGGAGTCTACAGAGTCTTAAAAACAGGGTGAAACGTAATGATTGATCGATGTATCGACGGTACTCGATACTGCAGCTCCGCACCACGACCACGACTGAACAGACTCTGGCTCTAAATTGCGTCAGAAGATGGCAGCGCCCATATACTGAACATTTTTGCTTCATTTTTGTACAACAGGAGAAAGTGGAGATGCATTGTCCATCTTTATATAGTGAATAGTAGTATGAAAGTAGTATGAATAATATATATGTTAAAGAGGCTTTCTATGTATAAAGGACAAAGTGTCAACGAATCTTCCAGAGCCCACAGTTTGTTGCCAACAGTTTGTTGCTTTCGTTGAATATTGGAGCCATGCACACACACACACACCACTTAAAAAAAATCTAAAATCTAACTACCTCAATGAAATGCAGTCGACTGAAGTCCAAGCCGGCGAGACAAATTTCTACATCTCTTGTTAGGATTCTAGCCACATTGTGAAAAGCACCTCATCTTCTTTCCTTGTGTCTGGTCCTGTGCACCATGGTTGAGTGAAAACCCTGCCAATGTGACACGGGCTGATGGGGTGCCGGTCCCCAGCAGCTCAATAATGATGAGATAGATGTATGACAGCCACTCACAGGAGAGTGTCAGGCTATTTGTCTTTCTGTCGGCACTGAAAGATGGATGACCCTTCAACCCTGTGTCGGTGGAAATATTGACAGTGCTGCCATGTCATGAGAAGCCTATCATCATCCCTCACCCTTGTGCCAGTGGCACTTCAAGACTTTATGCCTTGTTTAGACTGAATTAGTGAGCTGGTTTTGACGTTTGCTATGTTTGTGAGCTGCTGGCATTCAACGGACAGAGATTTATCAGGCAAGTGGTGATACATTGAGCAAACCTACATTTAACAAACCTTAAAATATGATTACTTGTGATTATTACCTATTGATTTACTCAGTCACTGTAATTTAATCCGTCAATTTTTATCTTTTTTTGTCAAGCTTTCGGTCTTGTGACACATTTTTTACTTACAAAGTTTATATGCCAGACATGTCAGCAAATAGTTAGACACCCTGCACATAGAGAGTAACAGCATTGATTTGCAGTCATGTCTCTGGCTTTTAGCTCTTTTAGCGGACTGCTGTGGCTGATGAGAATGAACCAAAACCATGAAGCTGCGAGCCATGAAAACTAAAAACCCTGAGCTGAAAGAGAGCAAAACACTTCACGTTACACAGTGTCGTCATTTGAGCCATTGTTGTTGTTTTTGCTGTAATTACCTGATCTGCACTAAACCTCTAGGCCACCAGGTTGAGCCAGATTTGAATGTATAGGGATTTGAAATGATGTACTTAATTAACACCAACATTTGAAATTAGCAGCCAGAGTCAGTGTTTAACTGATGCTGTTCGGCATAAACCTTAAAAACAGCGCACTGCATTAACTAGGCTACAGCCTGATCTGACAGACAGGAGGGGAGCCGGTCTAACGCGGTGCAATCCCAGGCCTCCCACACAACTGTGGAGAAAACAAGGTAAGTCAGCTACGGTCTTACCCTACAGTACCTCCATCAAATACTCTCCTAGCTACAACCAGCAGCAAATTCTAACCTCTGCCAAAAGAAACTTTTTACACTTGAGAAATGTAGAATACTTCTAATGACTAACGTGCAAAGAAATCATAAAAATGTTAACAGCAATGAAAAAACTAATTTTGTCTTTCAAAATGACATTTTAGAAATTTAGAAACTCTTAACAAACAAAGCAAAGACGAATCATTGAGTGACAATTTCATTTCTATGACAACAGTAAAAAATGTGTACTCACAATTAACCAACCTTTCAGTTTTGTGTTATAAATCTTCTGTTTATAAGAAAACACACACACACACACACACACACACACACACACACACACACACACACACACACACACACACACACACACACACACACACACACACACACAGGTCTCGGGGGAGAGGGGTCAGTCACAGATGGCACACAGTAGACCAGGGCAGGGCAGGCCGGAAGATTGGAGGAAATAATTATCTCCATACATTTCAGTCCTCATTTCCCTCGGGGAATGCACCGCTGATGTTCCCAGCCACCAGTTCCCTAGATCACATCAGCTGTATGTACGGCCGCTCCACAGCAGGTAGTCTTGCTCAAATGAAACTCAGTCTCATTTAAAGACAATCCCGCTCCTCAACTTTCCACATGTGCAGCTTTTGTCACTACAAGCACAGAACGGTGAAACAGGCATGTGATCGACTTCAAGGACTCGCGGCACACTGTTTGGTTCAGACTCCTTTGGTGCATTACACTCTTGACGACTCCCACTGTTACCTTGGTAACAGCAGGTGGTGCTATGGGGAGTTCACAGAAGGTGCGAATTGAGTTTGTTGATAATGAGAAAATATGTATGGGTGGATGGGTTTTTCTTGTCAGATCTCCGGAGGCTTGACATGCCATCATGGCATCCGGTACATCATATGCCTTACACTCATTCAGTCATTAGCTCCAATTGATGAACTGGAATTCAGCACTAACAGTATGAAACATTTTCATATTTACTTTTTTTAACTACCTTTCCTTGCTCTTAGTGTTAAACCCTTGTGAACTAAAAAGCTTCCATCCAATTTGCATTTTAAAGGAATGAGAGGAGGAACAGTGACAGTTGACCTCGACTTTTAGCACCAAGGCCGCTTAATGCCCCTTCAAATTCACAACCCAATTCATCACGCACACCACAATCCGTTAACACTAACTCTTACAAACTATGCTTTTTTTTTTACTGCATGTTTTCACATGAATTGATAAAAACTGCGCATTAGATATGGATAGAGTCTGTGATGTTTATCCCTGATATATGTTTATGCTTAAACTAGCTACAGTTCAATTCAATGCAATGAAATTACTCATCAGTGTATGATGAAAATTCAGTGTAATTCTGCCCTTTAACTGACTTAAGTGGTTGAAAAGATGTATGTCTGGTTTCCTGCAGAAATTCTGCACTTTTACAGCTTATATAAAAGACATCGGTTCGTTCTGAGACACCAGGTAACAATCGCCTCCCTGCTGTGTTTTGAATGTTGCTATATTTTGTTGTGGTGGTTTAATGTTGTTTTGTGGATCCACTGGAGCTACTCCACCATGCCCACAGTGACAGCTTGATGGATGTTGTGTTACGACTGAATGGGATTTGCTTTACCGTATTTCTGGTGCGTCACTGTTCTGTGGAAGGAGATCTAAAGTTGTGGTTCAAACGCAGTACATTGTGGGCCGAGGTTATCCAAGTGCTGCTTAGAACAACAATTCAGGGTAATTAGCTTATTTTTAACATTTCATTGTTGATTATGCACTTGTATGACTTTGTGTTTTATAGCCTCTGAGGGACTTTTGGTGACTAAGAGGCAGAGCAATAAGCCATTTACACGGGCAAGTTCCTGAATAATTGACCAACATATTATATACCACTTACAGACAAATGCATAACAAACACAGTTGTAATCACTGTAATCAAGTATGACTTTCAGGCGACAGAGTAGACTTGGCAGTGGGCAGCTGTAATGTAGGTTGGAGTGATTATTCATCATTAGTGTTCGGGATCTTCAAAGGGCAGGTGAAACAGATAAGTTTGAAAAGTTAATTGTAAAACAAACATTTAGGCATTAAAGATATATTAGGGGCCTCTCTCTGTCTGTTAGTTTAGTACTGTGGGCGGTCTAATAAAGATAAATCAATAAAGTCACAAAATGATTCATCAAATAAGGCTCAATAAGCACCAATGATAATTAGCAAAAATCTGTATGAGTAAAGCAGTAGATGAAACACTTTCTAATTTTTAGCCAGTGCTGAGAAATGCCTTCTCACAAACAGCCCCATTTCACGAAAGTGTCCTGACTGCAGCTCTAGTTACCCGAGAGGAAACCACTCATCATTTCCTAATGTTTTTAGGGATGTAATCTAGTTATTTCCAATTCATAATAATTAACAAGGGGGTGAAATATGTGAATGCCATCACATAATGACTGTGTGCATCAACACTGAGCTACAAACTAAATTTCCTGTGCGACAGGAATTCTCATCTAAAGGTGAAACCATGACATCATCAAAAGTTTCCTGTTCTGTAACAGCAGCTTCTCAAACATGAATCCGTAACAGCTCGTCATAGGGCCGGGCGATTCATTGAATTTCAATTACGATTATGGCTCACTTTACATTACAACAATAAATCCTAACACGTCCAGTACTCAAAGTTTACTTTGTCTTTGTTTGATTCACTCTAGAGTTTAGGAGACACATATTTAAAGACATTGAAAAGAAGTCCAACATTTTCACCTGCCACACACAACATGAGACGAGAAATGACGCGCACAGCCAGGACATCCGCATTAAAGTGACTGGAGCAATCCGGATACATGATCCGATTAATAATTAAATACATGTGATCATTAGTTTGTGTGTGAAGAGCGACAGAGACAACAGACACACACACACATGCAGACGCAGTGTTTTAACTTCATTGTTGCAGAAGAAGCAAGCCCCCGTTTATCCATGAACACATGAATACAGCAGGATTTTATAAAGATCAGTTCTACATGTGAGTTATTCGAAAGGAGCAGAGGAGCAGAGTCATGCTGCTGAGCCGCTGCTGAACCGCACTGCTCCATCAGGCAGTGTTAGACACTCTAATCTGTTATCATGGCGCCGAAATGATTTATTTTTCTTTAATGTTAAATGAGTGCGTGATGTTTCGAAAGTGATGTTTCCATGTGAATACAATATTTTTGCCATAATCGAGCAGCCCTAGCTTGTGGGTTTCTAATATAGGTGGTTAGATGAAGCCACAAGTCCGACCGCCTGCATTTCCGCTCTTCAAGTGTTGCACAGCAGCTAATTGACTTGTGGGGGAATCTTAGACATTTCTCCGGGGCTGAATGTTGAAATTCACGGTAACAGCAGGTGACAAGACATTTATCAGCCTGCAGCCAACGTCATCTCATTTCTAAAGCATGATGGATTCTTTCCCCTTTCCCACCGGTTTCTCTTTTTCTCTGAAAAGATAAATAGATAAATGTCAGCTAAAGAACACAATCTCCCACCCATGTGTTTGATCAAAGGCTAACTGGGAAAATTCAATAAAAGATTTTGCCCCAGCTGGAGTCCTGCCAGATTTTTGTATTAAAATGCAATCGCTCCGAGTCTGAATCTGAGGCATTGCTGTGACTGTTGGTCCAACACGTAGTTCCTCATTCACAGCTCTACGGCTCATACGGCTAAATCAACCCCAACTGGAAGATATGATGCTATTGCTGGCAGCACCTCTGGCAAACCGAGAAGACATCATTGATCAGTAACACAGCAGAAAACTCATTTTACATTAACATTTAGCAGCCTTATTGAATGGATCTTCACTTGTCAGAGGGAAGGCAAACAAAAATAATTGGTTAGGTTGGTTTAATAAAGTTTCTAAAAGTACAGCTTGAATCTGCTCTCCCACTCTGGGGAAATATTCTCTCATTACCCCGGGTGTGGGGGAGGAGGGCAGAGGCAATAAAGTAGATTTCATCCGAGGCTCCGGAGAAAATGAAACCTTCCGATGACAGTGGAGCATGTAATGTTTTCATCTGGCTCCACCCATGGAGGAAAATTAAGCGAAAATTACTATTGCATGGAATCGTCTTTTCTTCTCTGACTTGGCATTGCAAGTGATTGTTTCCTTCACAACAGAGAAAATGAACAGTGATAGTCTTGCTCTAAAACAACTACCTGATGTACAATAAACTGTCCAAACCGTTGCCTTTGAGCAGGACATGTGAGATCAGTCTCCTATCATCGCTGCAGTGGGTTTAGTATAAGCTTTTGACAACAACCCTCACCGAGTTTCAAATACAGATATCGGAGGATTACCCTGACCTTTAGAAAAGGTTAAAGGTCAGTTGCTTTACATGGTCTGTGTTTCTACTTTTCTGCTTTTCTCTGCAGAGCATGTGTTAGCGAACCCTTCTCGTCATAGCAAAATGAACAGGTGTCTGAGGGGGGGATCATGCACCAGTTAATCAAGGATCTCTTAGACAGCTATACTTTGGTGGCCCTTAAAGCGACAGTACGTAACTTTTACTGAGCAACAGCGCCCTCTGCAGCCCCTCGTGGTAATTTATTCTGGACATTCCTCATGATGTCCAGCTTCCTCAACCAGAAGAGCTGCCTCTGGAACAAATACACCAAACTCTGTCAAGAATTATTTATATTTCAAAAGTTTCCTCAGTGAATATCAGAGATAAACGTTGTTTTTTAATAACCTCTAAGTATTTTGATCTTATCTACAGTTCGGCATTAGTCTTGAACTTGCACGTCAGTTGCACGCTTAAGGCAGGAAATCGTACTGCCACCAAACTCACCAAAGCTATATAGAGCAAGAACAGGCATCTGGGATACGGAGTGGGAATCAAAATAATAATCAAAATAATTAGGTAAAGAAAAAGCTCAGTGGTGCTTTAATATACCCGGGGGTCCACCCAAGTAAAGACTATGTTTTTTTTACACAAATTGATTAATAAACTAATTGGAGTATTGATCAATAATGAAAACAAGTTGCAGCCCTAAAGTAATCTCTTTGCAACTTCTAATTCTGTTAGCTGTAGTGAAAACTGGCAGAAAATACAGACTAAAGTGTTAGAGTAGCACTTATCCCAAAACGTTTCTTTACTGCAAAACAGCTTTATGGACTTGAAGCTACACTCTGGTTTCTTGTGGACCAGTTATGGGAAATATATAAATAAATAAAACATCAATAATAAAACAATTTTATACACAATAAATTGAAAGTGAGATGAACATTGTTCCTCCTTTTCAAAATGTCCTTTCTCTTCATGCCAATTAGCATAATTTTAATCCAGCATGTACGTAGAGCAAACCAATCTAAGGCATCATCACATGGCTTCCACAGGCCCCAATGTAACCAGCTGATCTAACTGGGAAGCTTTTTTTAACATACTTTGCATAACAATATAGGCGTCCTCAAATTGAAATCCCTTTCTATTTTAGGAGATTGCTTTTTTGATGGCTTCTCATTACAGGAATGTTGGCTATGGGTCAAATGAAAATGTCAGCACAGGCTCCGCAAAGGCTTTTGGGGGGGGGGGAAGTCCTTTTCCGACACAGACAAATGTCCCTTTTCCAGTTTAACCTCCTTCGCCTGGGAGATGATGAATCATGGAGCTCACCAGAGAGGGCACATGACGACGGGAGGGTGAATGAGCGTCTGACGAGGTGCCATTCGAGCGCTATGTGACAACCTTACACGCTTCCTTCAGTGCCATAATCCCTTAAAAAGGCACAGAGGTATGCTCAGGTGTGTTGTCTCAAATGAAAAATGAAAACTGAAACGACACAAAAAGGATTTGGTGGAATCAACTTACTGTAACTGTGTAAATTGATTCAATTTTCATACCTCTGGAGAACTCATAGTTCCACGTATAGTTCCGTGTAGTGGAACTCCTGTCTTGAGCTCCTGTCCTTTGGCTTGTTTGTTTGTTCAGGCAGGATTACGCAAAAACTACGAAGCAGATTTCCATCAAACTTGGTGGAAGAATAGGACATGGGCCAAGAAAGAACCCATTCAATTTTGGGCTAGATCCGGACAAAGGGGTGGATCCAGAATGTGTATGTGATCTAATGAGTGCTTTACTAGTTAATATGCGGTTAAGTTCTGTGGAATGGTCTCCTCTGCTCAAGTCTGCTATTCTGTCAACCCATCCAACCTCCTCTGAATGCAAACCTTGTCTCTCTACATCACACCACCCTTGGCCCCGCCTTTGCTCCCATCATTATTAACTACTCGCTAGAGATCACCTCACAATAAAATGTTAATATGGGTCGTAATGGATGACCTTTGGCTTGTTTTTTCCCAGGACAGTCACGAACACAAGTTCAGAACAAGAGTTCACATTACTCTTTAAATTAAATGTGTTTTAAAGACACGTGATTAGCGTAGTTGTATACTTCCCAGCATACATTGCTTGTGGTTAAAACTTTCATGAGACTTTGCTTTCTTTCTGTTTGAAGAAAAAATTTAAAAAACTTTATTTCATAGAGACTCATCTTTTCTATATCAAGATGAATCATGGTTGTGAGCTCCATAGAATTACTGTCATGAGAAACTGAATGGAAAACTAATTTCTGCAATTTAATGCTGATAAAACCAAAGTCATGCTCATTGTGTCTGATAAGCTTCCGTCAATGATCAGACAGAAACTTTCAGTGTGATCTTGGTAAAGTTTTTTAAACGGAGTCAAAATAAGAGTTAGTTTTTGTGGCCTTGATAATACAACAAAACACCCTTTTGCTGGCCTGTGAAAGTTTGTTACTGTGCACTCACTGTACTTCTCATCTGCTTCACTCTCTGTTTTATACTTTGTGAAACTTCCTCCGTTCTCTGTGGCATTGAGTCTCGTGAATGGCCTGAACTTATTGAATAAAGAAACAATACGCTGTGGGCTCCATTCACTCTTTCTCAATAGACCCCTGAACGGTAAAAAAAATAAAAAATCAGCTTTTTACGTCTCTTGAGCTTCACAAAAGCAGCATCTGAGGCGAGGTTTGAAACCCCTCAGTAATTTCACCTGTGTCTCCATGGTAACGCTTTTGCTATTACATAACTCCCACCTCCCATCCCGCTCAATGCCATGTCTGTATCCTGTGCAGCACAATGGAGACATTCAATTGGATTGGTTGATGAAATGCCGAAAGCAACAGTTATCACAATAATTGTAATTTATCTGACAAACTAATACAGTCATTTTGCTGTGTATTCATTAGAACACAGCAAACCAAATTATCCACATATTACAGTTTTTCTAATACAGTACTAGAATTTTGTCAGGAGGCGGCATGAAATTTGTCGGAGGTGGCCGCTTCGCAATTCTCTACGATGGGGAGGGGGTCAAAGGCAGAAATGTTGTACGTGGAGACCTGACAGCCCAGTCTTCCGCTTTAGAGCTTCAAGCTGCGATGAAAACGGAAAGTAAAAGTCAGTAACAAGCAACCTGTGGCTTCACGGTGAACGAGTCTTCTGGAGCGTCAGCGCAGTAATGAGGTTTTATTCAAGCAGAAGTTGTGTCAGGACATCGGCTGCTTGCGGACAAATGTCTCTCTGAATCGTTTGTATTTGTATTTGTGGCCCTGGAAATGAGATGGAGAGGTTGGGGTGTAATGAAACGGTGTGTGTGTGTGTGTGTGTGTGTGTGTGTGTGTGTGTGTGTGTGTGTGTGTGTGTGTGTGTGTGTGTGTGTGTGTGTGTGTGTATTTGAACTGTGGTTAGGTTAAGGTTTGGAAGGAATTGGTTATGGTTTTGTTTACGGATATGGATTTGGTTATGCTGTCCACAATGAAAAGTCTCATGTCCTACTGTCCTATGTGTGTGTGTGTGTGTGTGTGTGTGTGTGTGTGTGTGTGTGTGTGTGTGTGTGTGTGTGTGTGTGTGTGTGTGTGTGTGTGTGTGTGTGTGTGTCCATTGAGTATTTCTGGACCTGAGGTCAGATGGCCATCGTGGTGCTAGTGTGCTAATGTAGAGGAGGCATTAACCCCGCTCTCTCTGGACGACAGACCGCTTGGCGATCATCCGTCCCCAGAGACTGGTGGCATGTTTCTGTCTGCCTGCCAATCTTATTTCCCGGATAGCTTGCACACTTATTTCATTTTGGCCTGTTTCACAGCCCCGTATTGATTTTTGAAACATCACGTTGGTGTGAGGATGACAGGCCCCTTTAGAACACAAGGTACGGCAAGCTTGTTGAGTTTGTTCCCTGCTGTTTGCATTTCTACCTCCATAGCCAATAAAAAAAAATCCTTTGTGATCATGTGATTTAAGGACTTATTATTATTAAATAAGATCAGCTTTTTTAATTTGAGTGTGAGTGAAACTGGAGCGTAAAGAATAAATGTCTCTTTCCTCGTGAGTTTCTTTTTGCCTTTACTACGAGTCAGTTGTACCTGTATGCTCTTTTTTTCCTCTGCTTTCACACTCTTTTATCTCTATTTGTATAGCCTGTCTTTTCCACAGCTTTTATTTCCCTGGTTGCTTTTCATACCTCATGTGCTTGCTTTGTCTGGCTTTGTGTGTCGAAACCAGCGGATATGAGACAGCGGGCTGGGTAACGGAGACGCCGCTGTCTGTCTGTCAGTCCCTGTGGTACATTAGCCGTCCCTTACCATGTATTATTGATTCCCTCTCTCTAATCACTGTCTCCAGTGTTCCAGATGAGCCTTTACTGCCAGCAGCGCCTACACTCCAAGGAGTTTATTCCAGCCGAAGTCCGGGGCTGAAGCAGAGCTCTGAAAGATTCTGCAGCAGCAACAACAACAACAACAGGTGAACTATCCTTAACTCATGTCCCTATGACACTTAAACGTTAACAGGATATTCAATTTATCCTCATAAATGTTTTGACTAATGAGTCATGTTAACACTTGCCACCTTCATTGCTGAGATTCGAGATATACTCCAACATGGCAACATGTATCAGGGCTAAAAGAGTTAAACAACTCACAGTATCATGTTATTTCCAAATAAAACTTACTATACTACACGTACTAAGCCTATATTTAAAATCAATTTACAACCGAACCAAATTTTAACCCAGTATCAAAACCAATTCAACCATCCAGTGCTCCAGATGTAGGAGCAAAGAAAAAAGAACCCGACAAAGAAACACAGCATTGCCCACCTGTATTTTTGCCGATGTGCTGTTCTGATGGATCGAAACTTGAGACCAACTAATAAAGTAATTAAAAAAATTGTATTTCAGGTTCAGAAATTGTGAAGATACATTTTTAAAACAATGGCACCGTATTATTCCCATATTTTTCAACAACTAAAAGTCGAGCCATGTAGATTTTTACATGTGTAACTGGTTTCATAAAGACCATCTTTATCAGCCAGTATGATTATTAAAGTTTTATCTAGACTCAAATATCCTTAATTGACCTTTAAAAAAATCCTCTTACATTCAGGCTATAATTGAAGGATCGTTAAAAATACTTGTGCACAGATACACAAACAAGCTCTTATAGTGCTGTGACATTATGAAACCTCTGGAGGTGTCTGGCTCTGGACCTGAAAGTGGCTTTTCAGAGAGCTTTCTGTGTTTGAGCGGTCGATATGATTCAAAAAACATAAATCATAACATTGACCATTTAAAAATCCTAATTGAAGCAGTATATTAACAGAGATTAAAAGTCCTTTTTGTATTTTATTGTAGAATCGGGTTTTATATTGAGTTTATGATGGAAATTGTGAACAAGCTTATGACTTTTAGAGCTGTGCTATATGGCATACCGCTATTAAATATTTACATTAAGTTTCAGTGAAGAGACAGCTGTAATGATGTCATGATCGCCATGTGAAGGCCGTGTGTGCTATTCTTTGCCTTTGACAGGCATAAAACAGATGTAGAGAGGTGCGAGATAAAGCCCACATTTTCTCTGCCCTTTCAACAATTCCGTCAGTGCTTGTTTTGCGATTCTGAACGACAGATTCCACACAGCGGGAAATCAATTACAGTCACATTAATATGGATCAGAGACCACTGGTGATCTGCATTTTTTCCCCTCTTCTTCTTTTTACCCAGAGTCTTGGAGAAACACAGAGAAATCTTACTTTTTGAAAAGAAATGACTACTTTTGTGTGAATCTCTGCTGGGTGCATTTTCACAGAGTGAAGCTCTGCACACAACGGGGGTGTGCTGCATGTGGGAGGCAGTGGGACCCTGAAGGAACATCAGATTATATTATTTATTTTATATGTAAGAGGAGAAGAGTTTTAAAAGAGTGGGCCAATTAACGCATAGCATTACAGGGTCATTCTGACGCAACACTGACATCATCGCCCCCCAGCCCCACCCACCTTTACATTTACATCACTCTGAGTCACACTGCACCATAAAGCTGAAGATCAATAGAGTGACGTCAGGAAAAATGACAAACTTGTTTCTAGGGCTATCCCGGACAAGGCAGGGGCGGCCTCAGCCCACTAAATGTGCGTCATGACCACTCGATGAAAAGTTAAGAAATTAGTTTTTTTCAGCTAATGGAAAAGTAAAACACAAACACTGTCTCTAGCTGATGGTGTGCAGCCTACAGGCAAGGTCCAGGTACACATACATAAAACAAAGAGACCTCACTGCAGAGTGTTTCTGTCGGAGCATGTCGAAGGTGGATGGAAAACCAAGATTCACCTGGTTTCAGCACTACAAAGCATTATGGTAATGCCATCAGATGGTATATAAGCCCCTTCCGGAGTTAAATAAACTGTTGGCAGTTACACAAGTCCAATGTCATGTCGTCATACATCTGTCTCTGTAGTGTAATTGGTAAGATCTGCTTTTCATGATAATAATCACTACTGCGAGACAGACAATGCACCTAAGAGTTATGAGATATTCACTAAATTGACGGAAAAATCCATCCTGCACTAATAATACAAACTGCAAATTTTCTTTTAAACTCTTCAAGGCGTTTAAGCTGAACCCCTGACTGTGGGAGTTAAATCACTTATCCCATGCAGAGTGCATCTCTCAATTGAGTGTGAACTAGGGCTGACCCGAAACCTTTCGGCTGCTGCCTTGATAATCAATTTCCAAAATCAGAATTTGGATGCTTCACAAAATAAAAAAATAGCTGCCAGGCGGCTCGGCTGTTACTTTGGGTTTTCAGGTGATTTTCCATATTGGTTTTTGATGAGTGATTTGCCAGTTTCCTTTGGCATATCTCGCACTCAATGTTTTGGGAATCATCAAATTTCAGAGTTATTCTAGACGCTTGACTTTCAAAATTGTTTTTGCAATATTGAAACTTGTAAGCCTGTCACATGGTCATGCATCACAGTCCCAGTTTGTCTAAGATCAAAAATGTCCTTGTCTGAGAATAGGCAATATCAATGTTGTTATATAATGAATTATTTATTAATAAAGACAATTTCTTATTACATGGGCTATTGTGATTTTCATATCTCCAAGCTTCATATCGACATGGCAACATAGGAACTAATTTAATTTACATTTTTGCTATTGTTTGAGCTGAAATCAATCTGGAGTAAGTGCGTCAGCTTTCTGGAAACCTGCACTGTGGTATTCAGGACAGCTCAGGGTTAGTGCTTTCTTCACACTTCTGCTCAAAGCACAGATGGAGAAGTGTTTGTTCCCGTTGAACAACAAAAGGATGAAAATCTGAAAGGTTACATCGCTTTCATAGGATTACGAGTAGTCCTTGACTTAATCAGGTTGCAACGAAGGCTCACAGTTTACAAAAGGTTTGAAAAGAAAGATAAAGAAGTAAAAAATAAAATAAAATGGAATGAAGGAGAAAATCAAACGGATGAAAGGGGTTGAAGAGTTGATATTGACTGAAGTGTTTCAATGTTTGATGAAAACACCTTGAAAAGCAAAAGGCTGCACAGTGTTAGAGGAGGAGAGCGCCCCCCCCGTGAGACGATGTGAAAAGATGAACATAATAAACTCAGCCACAGCAAACGTCATGACTCCTGTTAGAGAGGTGAACTGATGCTATTTCTATTTCCACCCTACAGAACTGTTGAAGTTATGAAAGATTAATTTGTCTACAGTGCTACTACTCATTACTACTAACGGAAGATAAATCAGGTTATTGTCCAAAGTTACAGTCGTTAGTGTGAAACTGTTTCTGTGTTTCCACCGATGGTGTTTACTTTCTGAGCTGAGGCAGATGAATGACATGAAGAGGTAAGAGAGAAAACAATACGGGGTTTTAGAACTGACCATAAAGTTTAATGAAAGTAAATATATTATTCCCTGTAATGGCAGTAGGGTTAATTGATGATGCTGTGTTAAACTGCATTAGTTTTAACTATGTGTTCCTAATAAACTGGCACATGAGTGTGTATCTTACCACCATGCAAATGAACTGTATGAAAGCTTGAAACTCTACAAGCCAAATGAAAAAAACAACGCAGATTAGCACATAATTAGATGAAATTATATTATTTTATCATCAGGGATTATGATATTAGCGAGATAATATTTGAAGAACCACAGACGGCAGTAGTTTGCTAATATTACATTTGCTAATCATCTCAGATTATAATATTAGTGAGCTAATATTTATAAAAATCCAAAGACAACAATTAACTGGCTAGAATTATATCTGCTAATTATTAGGGATTATAATATAATCAGCAGATCAGCACATGATCCTGTGATATTAGCTAAATGTCAGCTGTTATCATATTAGCTAGCAGACATCATATTAGCTAATCATCAGCTATTATTATATCAGATAGCTAATGTTATATTAGCTAATTAGCTATGAGGTGTAGCTCACACACAAATGAGCATTTTAACAAACACTAATGTTTTAGCCACAAGCAACAAAACAACACCTAAAGTCTCCAAACACACACTGAACACAACCTGGATACACAACTTGCAGGTTAGCATTTTAGCACAAACATTAGCTCTTACCTCAGCTGAGTGATGGAAGTGGAGACAGGAAGTTTTCCATTATTCCACATTATCCTCCACAGTGTCTCACTGGAGCAACACATGTGTAGTCAGACTAACTTTGTGTTAGCCTCAGTTATGGCAGTTTCCCAGCAGAGTTAGCTAGCTAACAGAAACTGCTCTGCCACTGAGAAGAGTCGATGAACTCTTCTTAGAGGAACAACTCAGTCAAATCTGAACCTTCAGACGCAGCACATGTGTTTTTAGATTCACTTTGACTGACACTTTCTAATGTAGCCGCTTCTTCCGTCATTCTCCGTCGCGAACAACGTCCATTAAACCTTAGAAGAGGTAAGAAAGCTGCTCCTTGACACTTCCAGAACTCGCATAAAGAAGTGTTTTAAAGTTTTCATCAGTTTTGTATTAATCCAGTGACAGTGGTCATTACATAAACAGGTGCATCGTGAACAGGAAGTGCTCGTGGCTGATTCGGCCTGATTTTAATGGTTGGTTCAAGTTCAATCCACTTGATTTCAGAAGCATTTTTAATCCACAACCTTTATTCGACAGCTACGTTTGAGTAACTTAATATATTTTGCAAACAAAGATGTGATGAGCATAAAAAAACATTATGCACTTTTAAACATAAACTGCACGTTACATGAATCTGAATGTATCGTACACAGCGCGTTCCTCCAACAAGGCCTGCCCTCAAATTCAGTCCAGCTGCACCACATTACACACACCCATAAAGATCAGTCCTGTAAATACGACTGATCTTTATTTTCATCAGGATCTCTGTATTGTTTCTTTAGAAATTTACAAATATATCAGGAAAACGCCCCGGATCTCGCAATGTTGAAGAATCCCAGATCCACCTGATCTCTCTGACCCAAACTGCCTCCTTCCACCAAGTCTAGCGATAATCCATCCAGTAATTTTTGTGTACTGCTAATAAATAACAGACAGACAAACTAATGCACAAGAAAATGTAACCTCCTCTGTGGAGGCTTTTAACCGGCTCCCGCACCAGCAAGGCTCCCTCCACACCTACAGGAGGCAGCCATTGTTAATGCTGGTAAATACACCTGAAGGTTTTCTGTGATATCTAAAGTGTCATCGCCATAATCATCAGACTGGAATCTGATTCTTTGGTGGAGGCACCGGAGAGAGGAGGTGGTGCTCAGGCTTCAGAGCGTGACTGACAGTATTTGTCACCCTCTTCTTACCTTTAACGGTTCGACTGCTCCACCGAGCGCCACGGGAGATTCACCAGTTTGTACAACTCCTCTCTCACTGCTGCACACGAGACACCAATGAGAATTATTATTAGGCACCATTATCATAGAGAGTACCTTTAACTCAGTGTGTGTGTGTGTGTGTATTGTATATATCCTGGCCATCTTCAATAAAGTTGTGTCTTATCTTGGGTACAAAGATAAGAATAGCTGAATTCCCTCCACTGATGAGTCACTTTGAACAGATATAGGCTGTCTGAAGGTAAAAATAGATTATATTTATCATTCCCTCCCACTATCACGATGGTTAATTCACACGCTGCCATTCATTAATTTAATTACTCCATGGCCGAATGGGCTCGACCCATCTCAGGTGCCCTCTGCGTTTCTTATTATAGCGTGTGGGGGTCTGGCTCGTCGCTTGTATTTGTTCGGCAGCTCACCGAGACCTCTCGGCCCTAACGCAATCTCACCTCATTAACATTTTAGGTGACGAGTTTGTCACGGCCTTAATTAACAATTCATGAGCACGGCTTATAGCTATATTAACATTTTACAGCCAATAAATCAGCTTTCCTAATCTAGAGTGTGTGTCTGCATGCACAGGCCTGTGTGTGTGTGGATGTGTGAGAGGTTCGGGGGGGGCTTTGGACATGTGTGGGTGGGTGTATTATTTGTGTACATCCACAATAACAAGAAACTATATATATTCACAAGACTGTAGCTATATTGCTCCGTCTCCCTGTCTGTGTCTGACCGTGACATTTGTTTGAACTTTCTATTAATCTTATGTTCTGATCATGGCAATTTAGTGAATCATACTCATGCCTCTTGCTCAGCAAATCAAGAAAAATCAAACCTGATGCAGAGGAGGTCGTTCACAGTGTTATGCCAATTAATAATCTAAAAAAAAAAATTTGAGAAAGCGCACACAAACGCACGAATCACCCTCGATTGAAAGGTCGGGTGCTATTTTCGATTAGTCGACTATAACAAAGCCATAAGGTAAAAGTTGGCCCCTGTCAAGTCTTTGCCTCTGGGAGGCAAAATAAAGGAGCAAGAGAGAAAGAGAAAGGAGCGAAGAGATATCGAGTCGAGGGATAAATCTGAAATAATGGCGGAAGACAATCTGGTGGAGTCGATTCTCTGAGGCATCATCATTTCTGCTTCCCTCACAGCAAACGCATATTCAGAAGCCACTGAGAGTAGGTGTAACAGCATGATGAGATGGGGAGTCCTCAACTGCCTCAATGTGCCATAAAATGTGTGTTTGTATACTATGGTATGTATCCGTGAAAAAAAAGGAATAAATCATCCTCACAACAGGAGTGTGATGTCTGGAGACTATTAAAACCTTAGCCTGCAAACATTTTGAATTTACTGCAGCTCAAAACATGTGTTGCAGTGAATGAATAAACTGACACGTGTGATGAAAACAAAATGTCTCATATTCTCATTCTCATCAGGAGAGAAAAGCCACTTGACCCCACTTTCAAAAAGCACCTGTGTAGGCTGTGAGTGCAGGCCCTGGCTCCCCCACTGAGTCACCCAGTGTGAGTGCACCAGTGTCACGGTGTAACGCACATGTTGCATAGCATGACAGCCAAATGAAAGTGATCGCTGCAGCACTGTTGACTCTCCCCGGCTGACACAAAAAGCCAATTTTAGCTTTTTTATAAGTGTACAGGTGTCTGTTTATTGTTATGAAGACCCAATCCCTGCAAAATCCACAGTGGTGCTACATGGACACTGAGCTTAACCTGAATGGAATATGATCCACATGATGTGAGCCAGTGTTTCTCAGGATATATTTGTACTTTATATCGTGTAATGGCTCTGCAATACAGCACAAATGCACAAAACTGGTGCTTTCAAAGAAAAACCCTGCTTTTGTGTTGCCTCAGTATAGCAGCCTTGCACGGCCCACACCCAAGCACTAGCACATTTATTATAACATAAAGATCAATGTCAGCGCTTCGGCGGGAGAATGCTGAATTTAAAGGATTCAAAAGCAGCTGGGGTGAGGCTTGGCCTTGCAAAATGCATGTCTCTGTGACAGAGGCATTGTCTGCAGCAAATGATCCTCCCAAGGTTCAGTGCAGGCTATTCCAATTCCACTCAGTCCTCCAACTCCTGCAAAGTCCAAAACATAAGAAATCGATCCGAGGGAGGTGAAACGAGGGAAACATCCCTCGGATTGATGGCTGAGACCACGGTGTGTTTTTAAACCAAAAAATATATGGGTTGCTCTCCTTCAGCCATGATTTATGTGAACATGTCGTCATGTATGAAGTTAATTGTGATGTTTTTGAACATAGGTGTGAGATGTGTGTTGTCGTCAGGGCCCAACAATCCACCTGAAGATGTAGAGCGGTGAAAGCAGAGGCTGGTTCTCTCTGAAGTGATGACAAACGGCTGTAAACGTTAATGGGCCTCGTAACAGAGACAATAAGATGGGAACAGATGATGATGATTTGATAATGTAATTCCAATAACACGCACAGTTATAAATAATGGGTGGTGAACTCAGAGCACGGATGATATACATAAGCGAAGCATGATGAGGGTTATACCGAAGTAGAGAAATCCAGTAATGAAATGTCTAACACTTTTAGAAAGGAATTGCCATGACTACAAGGATTTTGTGTTGCTTTCTTTACTGCTGCTGTGCTGCCCTCTTCTGGAGACGACAGATAAAAGTCACAACTATTCATCATCCACAGGAAACCTATTAGAAACATTTTTCTCCTCTCTGAACACACTGGATTGTCAAGGTTTGTTGAACATGTGAACGAAAACCAATGCAGTTGTCAATAATCTCGTGATTGGATTGTGTAACTGCTGCTATAACAGTAACGTCAAGTCTACCGGGCACTTGTTTACATAAATAAAAGATATAAAAATCAATTCCCTGCAGACAGTTTTCACACACATAACCTATCCCAGCATCCTTCACTGTGCGAACCCATTAAAAAGCTGTATCTCTGTCTGGGAGAGGGGGGGAGAGGTCTCTCGTGCATGTTTTGGTTTATACATCTTTTCTTCCTTTCTCAGCATCCATATTCGTCCCCAGTCTGTCTTTTTTTTTAACTCATCATCTCCTCTGGCTTCTGGGGGAAACTGCTTGAGGCCGTCTCACAGAAAACAAAATGATTTGTGAGATGGCAGAAACCCTCCTCGTGCTCCCACTTTGGCACGAAAGCAGTGACAAAGAAGTCCTGCCTCGGCTGCTGTGAGTCGAAGCTCTCGTGTAACTGATGTGCTGCTTTCGGTCTCTGTGCACATCGAGATGTTGTTCAGCACTTTGTATTTTCCCACCATGTCCCTCTTCACCACCACCAGTACAGACGACTGGCCTCCCCCCTGGTCATCAACACCACTGCTGCACACACCTTTCAGGCTGCATTCAATAGACATGATCCTGTTATGTTCATCAGTGAGGTGTTAATTAATGGCTGTTGGCTCACAAAGACTTCATCAACTTCTGCCCCAAATCCTCTCTGGTGGCAGCCTCCTCTTAGTCTCTCAGATTAATTACTGGCTCCTGGTAAAGACGAACTTAATTAAAGGAAAACCTTAGCACAGGCTGAAACATCTATCAGACTTTAAATCTTTGGAGGTTCTGGGGGGGGGGGGGGGGGGGGGGGGGGAGTTCTCTCCTCAGCTGAGGGTTTGGGAGGAGGGTGTAGGCCCTGAGCGTCATTCCACTGGAGCTGCAGTGACTGTGGACTTCCACAAACTTGAGGAGTTGCTGGAGTTGGATCAGACACTGGGTCAGAGGGACTTTTTTGGGGAACGTCGCGCATGATAATAACAGAGTAGCCCTCTTTTCTTTTTCTATGTTAGGACTATTTATTCTCAGGTTGTCAGTATGAACCACAGACACGCAGAGATGGACTGGCGGTGGATAGTTTTCACACTGTTTTTAAACTTTCCCTTCACTCACGGGTCTCCCTCCTCCTATGACTTGTTCCACGGGTCCGCTTACACTGGAGTGGTGCACAGACACAGAAACAGGTAAGCACGGTGTTTTATTTGAAATCCTCCTTTTTTTGGGAAACATATAAACGTTGTGTGTCAGAGTCAAGATCCAGTTTATCCCGTCAAATCCCGCTCTTCCTTGTGGTGCGAGCTGTGCGCTGTGGATGCGCTTTTGTTGCGCCTCTGTCGCTCAGTCGCCAAATAAAGGAAATGCGATATCTTCCAAACTTCTCTTTTATCGCAGTGGCCTCGCATCGCTTGAAATTTTAGCCTCTTATGGTCACAACTGTGGCCTGGCGTCCATTCACTGTGCCTGTATCAACCTGCGACTAAATTTGGCACCAGTTTGCCAAAGGTGATAAGATCCAGATAAAGGCAGGAATGTCTCTAATCTCTCGTTTACCAGAGACCGTTACTGCATTTGCAACAGCTCCCTGGTGAGAGATCAGGGGGAAAACATCATTGAATAGTGACGCGCCCTGCAGGAAAAGTTCAACAAAGCATATGGACCTCATTAGGATGAGTTTATTGTCAAATCACTAAAAAGTCCAGCCATTCTCTGTGGTTTTGCACGGAGTTCTTCTTGAATATTTCTCACATTTTCCCTGCCTCTCTCTCTCCTCAGGAACTGGTGCGCCTATGTGGTGCACAAGAACGTGAGCTGCGCCGTGCAGGGGAGTGTGGAGAGCTTCCAGGAGCCCGTGGTGGCCCCCTGCCCAGCATACCAGCCCGGCTGCCAGCAACAAGTGACGTGAGCATCCGGGAAGGGGTCAAGGGTGCATGTTTAGATGTATGAGACAGACAGATACAAAATGTTTCTCAGAGGGAGACCGGGAGGGAGACATCTTCACAGTAGCCGCATGAGAAACTAAATTGGCAGAACAAAAATTGCACAGATTTGAGTGAGTTAGAAGAGCACAAAAACTAGGCCAATGAACAGGAACAGGAAGTGTAGCCCAAATATGATGAGGTCTTTAGATTCCAAGGATCTGGACTCTGTACTAGAGATGAGGTTGGGTTCGGGTCAAGATGAGACATTAGCTGCTTTCAGACATTCTCCTGACATGGTCTCCTGACATTCTCCGGAGGGGCTGTGTGTGAGGGGGCAAGTGAGAGTTTCTCCTGCCAGTCCCCTTTTAAAATCTCAGGAGAAAGTCCAAATTAGAGAATACGGCAGGAGATCCTCTGGAGGATTTACAGCAAGCGAGTGATTGTGTTGATGACGTTTCTACCACTCGACAGATGCAAAAATGAAAAAAGCTGATGTCAAGAGAGGTTGTGGTGATTAATGCTGATGTCTAGACATCTCGAGAGACTCCTGCTGTGTTGTTCATATGTGAAAAGAAAACCCCGTCTGTACCCAATTGTGCCAACATTCTTCAGAGTTAATGTCTGAAAGCAACAACACTGATGGAGTAACACACCTAAATTCTACATCTGAGCTTTGACATCTCGTGCCAACTAGAACGATAACTGAAACTAGACGGGCGCTCGCAGACCTCATACCTCCACCAATGCTTTCACCCTATCTCGAAAAGTTTCATGGAAATCGGTCAAGTAGTTAAGTAACAAACAGACAAAGTTATGGTTAAAGTTGATCAAGATTATATTCCTAATTGAAGATCCAACCAATGCAGCAACTCTAGATCGATCCATAAAGGCTGTATCTTATTTGTTATAGTTTCTATAGACATGAGTATCTTCCAAATGATTACAAGTGAATCCGGGTGCAACTGTAGCTAAACAGGACGGCTGACGCTCCAGAATCACAAGCATTATTGTAAATGTTCATCAATATCATTTACTCAGAGTGTTTATTTATTGGATCCGATTTCAAACTTATACACTATAAAACCGAATCTCTCTGGCTCCACACATTTAACAAATTATTTAGACGTCCAGAAGAGATCTGTCTCTGCCTCTCTGACTCTATTTAGTTTTGTCTGGTGTTTGAATATAAGTTATCATCATCTAATAGTTCACAGCTGTTCATTCCTTAGAAGTAGTTGTATAGCTCTCAATATAACAAATGTAGCTTTGTTGCTTCCAATGCAGTCGATCTTTCTCAAATGTGCATATTTTAAAATGTGACAGCTAAATACATTCTGGATTTTACTTCCTTTCCTCTAACTGTAATAAAATAATAAATCATGTTCTAGTAACACACAGTTTGATTTAAGGCCTCATCTAAACCCAAAACCTTTGAGATGAACAAATCATTATACCCCTTAATAACGGCTTACTGTAAATGGGAGTTTAACAGTTGTCACACAATGTGTTGCAATGCAATAGATTTGACTTTGTGAGTCATTAATTGTGAAACGCAACGTGTTGTGGTTTTACTTTGTTATTCACTCACACAAACATATGCACAAGAGTCATGGTGATGTGGAAATGATCCATGGAAACTGATCATTCTTAGATCACTGGAGCACATTTCCAAGTCTGTGTAAAGTCAGACAAGCTGCCAGTGAGAACAGACATCTCAGGTTTTCCCATTTCTAAGTTATGACATCAAGTTTTGGCTTCATATTATCTCTTGTTGGGATTTTAAGATCACGTTGTTGATTACAGCCAGAGCTTCATTGTCCCACAGGTTTTAAGTTTCCTTTTTTTTCCCCATATTTGTCATCTTTGCTATCAGTGAGGGCGACAGTTGGGAAAACGTGCAAAAGTGACTGTTTCAGATATCAACTCTCCAGATGTTCTACATGACCCCTTGCCTTCGGGGAAATTATGTCATCTATTGTTTCTTTCCCAACTGTTTCCTTTGGCTTGAAAGTTTAGAAGTTAATGTACCGTGAACAATAGATAGCTCAGAAACTGTCAGAGCCCAGAAAGCAGAGGTTTTGGTGATTGCAGGAGTCAACAATAAGAAGAAATAATACGTAGTTTTGGAACAGTTTCTCTTGAAAGGACAAAAACACACATTTTCTCAAAAAGAGAGGAATAACACGGAAAACACTGGTCTGAGTTTGTGATCCCCATTTCACGTTCATACTTTCTTAGGATTTTGAAAAACAAAAGTTATTGATTACACTGCTTTGTTTTACAGATACAAAACTCGGTTTCGACCCACGTACAAGATTGGCTACAAGACATTCACCGAGTTAGAGTGGAGATGCTGTCCTGGTTACCAAGGTCTGGACTGTAAAGATTTAAAACCGCCTCCAGATCGACAAAGGGCGCAGGGAACACAGCCTTACCTCCCACCGAATCCTGGACTCACAACCAGACACACACAAAGTAAGACAGTTCCACTCACCACTGCTAAACCACTAAATTAAACCTGCTCATAGAAAACTTTGTTTGTGTTTATTTAAACATTAATATTTAATTTGTGACTCCAGGGCCAGAGAGGAGAGAGACAGGGCACCATGAGACGAGGCATGGCGGGACAGATAAGGTGCGTCTTCTGGAAGGTGAAGTTCAGCGCCTCTCTCAGACAGTCCTGGGTCTCCAGTCTGCTCTGACAGGGTTGACCAGCAACCTCCGCACAGACCTGCAGGAAGACACAAAGAAGATGCTGGTGACACTTCTTAACAACATGCGTCCACCAGACAGCGCTATGACCGCAGGCACAGAGGAGAGCCCAGCAGTGCTCGATGGTCATCAGGCCGTCCGAAGCGGGATTGTTGGAGACAAGGCCATAGAAAAAATAGTGGCTCGGTTGGATGATATTAACCTTGACCTGAAAAGTAAGGATGACGCTTTGGAAGACCTGAGAGGAACCATGACAAGTCACGAGGGACAGATCCGTGTTCTTATGGATGCCTCGCAATCTCAGACTCCAGCCATAGCAGAGTTTGATGCTATACAGATCTACATCGATGGGAAACTTGAGAAGCTGAAGAAGGAGCTGGACCAGAGTGTGGAGGATCAGATGGCCAAGCTACAAAGCTCATGCAATGACAAGATCCAGACTCTGCAGAAGACCTGTGAAGACAGCCACGACCAAGGTTTGCTCAACCTGAGCAAGCTGGTGGAAACTAAAGAGGCTGACCTGAGAAAGGAGATCCGAGAATTACGTTTGGACATGGTTGCCGCCGATGGACCTATACGCACTCAAAGGCAGACAGATCCATCCAAAAAAGAAGAGCATCACAGTGACCACAAAGACCTGTGGCGTGAGATCGATCGTATTGCAGAGGCTCACCGCATCCTGAATGTCCGTATTGACAATGAGCTGGAGCACCTGTCTGCAGGTCCTCAGGAACTGGACAACGATTTCAGCTTCCAGATTGAGGAGCTGGAGGCACGTATAAATATCACAGAACAAAATGCAGAGACTCACTGCTTCTACATTGAAGAGAAGCTGACAAGTACAATTGGAGACGAAGTGGCTGCACTTCGAAAGCTTCTGGATGAACGTCTGAACAGCATGGAGGACCAGCTTACAAACATGCTGGTGGAAATGAGCAACAATTCATTCCCAGGGATGTTCGGAGACTCCATGGATTCCATACAGTCAGAAGTCAATAACAACAAGTTCCTCCTCCAAGGTTTGGATGATAAGATCAATGCTGTTGGAGAGTTGTGCTCTGCAGGGTGCTCCAGCTCAGGAATTACTGGAGGAGCAGGGAGTTCCTCACCTGCACCTAAAGGCCTAGAAAACATTTTAAAGGACCTGATCCGGTATAGGAATGACTTGGACTTGCTTCACACAAATGTCAGTGCCAACAGAGACAAGGTAAAGAAACTGGAGGACGTTGTTGAAAGGCAGTCGGTCGTGGATGAAAGACGTGCCAAGACAATGGATGATTTCCAAAAAGGACTAGTTAATCTACAAGATAATGTGCTCGGTCTGGCTGGTGCAGTTAAAGGATTAAGTGACTCCTTGAGCAAATACCACCTAGATATGTACAAAATAAACTCGACATGCTGCCATGCGGAGCCGAGTGGCACTGGGAGTGCAGCTAGGGACAACTGGGCGTCAGTCCTCGCAGTACCCAGTGATCACACAGACGACACCAGACGTCAGGTGGAGGAGCTGAATAACAGGCTCGATTCGCTAAGTGAGCAGGTGTCATCTGAGCTGAGTCAGTGTAAACATAACACACAGGGCTTCACTGATGGCATGTCTGCTGTGGATGGACGAGTGACCAGACTTGAAAAGGTGTGTGGGAGGTTGGACGGGGTTTCTGCGAACATCAAAGAGCTGAAAGAAGGGCTGGAGAGGCACGTCGGCGGTCTGCAGGACTGTGTAAACAGGATGAACGTCACCTGCAGGAATCACGGCGCAGACATCGTCGCCCTGCAGAATTCCCTGCAGAAGTTCCAGGCACAGCTGTCGAGCATGGCCAAACATGTTTTGAAAGACATCGCTGCCAAAGAGCCAGGTGAGTTTGTGGTTTGATGAGACTTTGATGATGTCATTGCCGTTCTGTTTTTGTGTCTTAAAAAAAGAAGTCTTCACGGGACCTCTTAGACTTTCAGTGAGATCAACCAAGTCAGTGCGAGGTCATATTTAACGATATTGGCATTTGATAGCTTGACATCCATCCATCAATTGTCTATACTACTTATCCTTTGAGGTTTGTGGAGGCAGAAGCCAATTGATTGCATGACATTGGAAGCCATATTAAGAGTCTGGCTGTGGTATTGTAGTTGTGTCATCCAATGTGATGTTGGAAGGCTTTATTTTGCTCGCCTTTTCATTTCATCATCTACATCCACTTTACCCCGGGTTTTGTCCGTCTGTGCTTTAACTTCTGGGACAAGTGACAAAGGAAAAATACACTGTTAGCCAGTCAGCTGATTTTCCTTCCAATGTTTGTAATAGTAATGGATCAGGATTATTCATTGCTGATAGCTATGTAATGTGAATAAAACTTTAATACATTACCTCACCTATATTGTGGCTGAGCCACATTAAGTAGATTTTCATCTGCAATGGTGGTGATGACAACAACTCCCATGATCCCACTCTGCTTCTCGACGTGATCAAACTAGGTCTTTTGTTATTGTATAGTTTGAGAAACCCCTCGCGGCCGAAGTTACATATATTGTGTCGGAAAAAGTCCATTGGTTATATCATCTTAAATGGATTTCCACATTAGCAAAGTCAAACACTGAAAGGCAAGAAGTTGGACATACTAACAATCTTTTTTTCAGTTTCTCCGTTATAACTTTCAATTCATCGGGTGCGATTAACATCTGTGTAAACACAAACTGCTCCTGAAGATAATCCCCCATATAATGCATTCTGCTTGCTTGGTTTACATGGAGGCCTGGAACGGAAGGATCAGATCCCATGAATGGCCACAGGGTATTTCCCGGAGTGGGAGGACACGAGTTCACTGGGCCTCCTTTTGCCTGCCTTGAGTCTGTCATTCAATATATCCCGGCACCGAGAGGCAGAGGCCCACATTGGAAACTTCCTGTGACTTAGATTCATGTTGTCCTAAGAATTCCTCAGTTTTAATGTAAGGAATGGGACAGGTAAACCGAATCTCACATTTTTACATGTCACGCTCTGTTTATATTGCAGTCCCAGCCCCTCATAACCATTACTGATAATTTACATGCACTATTTCGTGTCTCATTGCTCCCTGGTATAAATGCCCACCTATTCCCTTTATGAACATGTTGTGTTGTGAGGTCCTCTGTTTTGCGCCATGATGTTGCTTTAATACTGATACCACAAAACTGCAGACCTCAACCTCAGCACACACACAAACACGCAGCCTCATACACAATACACCTCCCTCCCTCCTCTCCGTCTCCGACACATGTACACATGCCAGCCTCCAGAGATTCCCGTAGGGTGACCTCAGCCTGATGTGTGGAGTCTGGTCCTCATTAAGGGCCCTGACTCACTGCTGGAGCCAGTCTTGATGGAGAGGGGAGAAGCAGGCCTCCACACCCAAGACCAGATGCTTCGACTACCCTCAGCTGTGATGTCATGACTGGGGCCCCATCACTTGGTGCCTCCCTTTCTTAAACTGCCAAACAATGGTGGGATAGGGACCTGAGGAGAACGGGAAGGTGGATGCATTAATGGTCGGGGTGTAGTGAGACGGGAGTGCATGAAGGCATTTTGTATTCCATTGCGGTCGTTGCCAAATATGGCCTGTTATTTCCAAACTGTGATGTTCGATTTCATTACCGTACATGGAACATTATACAGCACCTCTGCCCAGCATTAAATCAGGCAGAACTCTGCGTACTGCAGCAGGATTGTGAAAGATATTTGTCTGTGATCTCACTTTATGAGTAGTGTTTGTGTAATACTAGTTTATCTTCTATTTCTATGAGTATTCCAAGGAAAAGTCTGACATTATGGGAAATATGCTTATTTATTTATGCTTGATAGCAGAAGCTACCCCCAGCAGCTGGCCAACTTAGCTTAGCATAAGACTGGAAGCAGGCGGGGGCTCACTAATCAACACATTATATCTTGTTTGTTTAATCTGCACAAAAGTTCAAACTGACAATCCCTGTTTTACAGACAATTTTTTTAAGCAGGAACATTTGGCAGGCAACCGATATGTCACATAACCCCCGATAGAATTTGTCATTTTCACACCATGCACTATGTGTTAATTTGTTACCTTAAATGGAGGCAGGCTTGCTAAATCTGCTTTTTCCTGTCTTTGCAGATTACTGCTGGTAACTATTTACAGCTCAGACATGAACACGACAGAGGAAATACTCTTGTTTGCTTTTTTCTCTGAGTTAGATGAGAAGATAACCTGCAGTAAAGTAGATAACCTGCAGTAAAGTAGATAACCTGCAGTAAAGTGAAACCGAGTTTGGTACTGATAGGAATAATCAAAACCAAACTTATCAGTAAAATAAAAACACTTGGACATACATCAAAAAAGATAAGAACTGCCTAAAATGACAGAAACCATCTCAATTCAGAACTTATTTGACTTTTTAGTTTGGCCCATGTTCAATCCACTAACCTGGAAGAGGCAGCGTTGATTAACTATACTGCAGCCAGCCACCAGGGGGCAATCCAGAAGATTTGGCTTCACTTTTGGGGAGCAGTCATGTCGTCTTTCTTTACATACGTTCTATGCTTTTGGCAGATCAGGCTAATTGTTTCCAGACTTTGTGCTAAGCTAAGTTAGCCAGTTGCTGGTGATACCCCCCTATATTTACCATTCAGATCTGAGCGTGGTAACGATGCTACTCTTGGCAAGAGAGCGGACGTTCATATTTCCCAAACTGCCAAATTCTCCTATAATAGCAAATATCATGTAATCTCACTTTGTGCCCATAGTTGAAACCTTGAATCTCACGAGAGAGGGAGTTGAGCTGTGCGGTGAAGGATTTTTACGTTTTGGAAAGAGAGAATTAGAGATAAAATGTCCACGAAAAATCCCAGTTCTTTGGGTGTGGTGGAGTTTGAGAGCCTCCTGAAATGTTTCCTCTCGGCGCCTGAGCTCATGTTCTCCACACAGTCATATGAAGACCCCGAGGAGGCTGCGAACAGATGAGGTGTTGTAACAACATAACTGAAAGATTAACCCGAATAGCTTTGCCCTTAGTCAATGGGACGGCTGAATGGAGCTGCGTGACTCCAGCTGCAAAACGCTGGCATCGCCTCGCCCTCCATCAGCAGCTGCTGGATTTACGACGAGAACCACACAACCCTTGTATGTTTGTCTCCCGCCGTCCGGTGAGAGTTGGAGTTCAGCGTCTCTGTTGCATCATTTCAAAGTCCAACACTGATGCATGTTGTCAATAATATGTTAGAAAAAGTGGAAATATGGAAATGTTGAGCATGGCCTTCCTCATGCAGACGGTGACTAATCAGTTTTCTGAATTTTCTCATTCGATTCTCAAGTTGTTTTTTAATTCTACTCCTCCTTTTTATTTTGGAGGTGATCCCAGACCGGCTCAAATCACTTCCCTGTTGTTTCCCTCTCTCTCTCTCTCTCTCTCTCTCTCTCTCTCTCTCTCTCTCTCCTATCTCTCAATTGCTCTCTCCTTACTCCCTCGTCGCTCTCTCCTTCTGTTCTGTTTTTTCCTTCCAATTTGTCCTTCGGAGAATGCCAGAGGACTTCTCCTTCTCCTCTTCCTCCGCCCCGTCCTGGGAGTACATATCGACAGAACGGGCCAGCTGATGAAAACACACAAACAATAACACACACACACACACACACACACACACACACACACACACACACACACACACGCGCAAAAGAAGGCAGTTTTGTTAAAGCGGGGGATAAAATACATTCTTTGATTTCATGGATCAATGCTTTGCAATTGATCATTGTGGCTGTATATTGGGGAGACAGGGAGTGAGATTAACTGTCTGCAGTGATGAGGGAGTACAAGAAAAACAAGACATCAAAAGACTTGTTTGAAGTTGGAGGGTGTCTGCTGGGAAAGAAAGGAAAATTGTGTTCGACACTGCCACACACACACACACACACACACAGACACACACACATAGTATATATTTAGTCAGCCCCAGAATTTGGAGGGGGCGCTCCAGCTTCCCCGGAGACCCTTTCCGAAGCTGCGAGGGTTGAGGTGTATCCATCCCTGACCCGGGGAACCCATCTGTAAGTCTTCAGGAGAGAATGGAGCCAGTGACACAATGGGAGTTCCTGAGGTCTGCCATGCAGTGCACAATTTAAACCTCCCATCGTTAATTTCACTGGAGCAAAATGGGGTGGAGGGTGAAATTGTGTCCATGTGCATCTAGAAAATGAGAACTATGTGTGATGTGTGATGCGTGTGCGTGTGCGTGTGTGTGTGTGTGTGTGTGTGTGTGTGTGTGCGTGTGTGTGTGTGTGTGATTGTGCATGCTCCACACCCTTGACACCATTTTCCATGGCGTGATCGACGTGTCTGCTGCAATATTCCTTTAGGCTTTCTCACACTTTTGAACACTCACGTTCTGTCACCTACAATCTGTGGAGGCCCCGGTGACTAAACGCGTCCCTCCCCCTGCAGCGTCTCGATCTGCTCGCGAGCGATAACATCTGGTTTTGGTGAGTCTCTTGGTTGCACCAGCGCCCCTTGTGTATGTGCGCGCCTTCCAGTGTGTTTTTGTGACTTTGCGGTTGCCCCCTTAGTGAGACCGTGGAGTGAGAGACAGGCGGAGAGCTCATGGGAAATATGCACTCAGGCAACCGGCGTCCTGAAGGAGGCAAAGGGAGGAAATGAGGAAGAGATTTCTGATTATCTCAGTACAACGTGATTGCTGGGTTTAATTTGTTTTTGATTATCCGTGTGGTTTCTGAGTAGCTTGTGGTATCACTTGCAGTAAGACGAAGGAATTCTGTGGATGATGTTTTATTTGATAAGAGCACAGTGTCTGATTACTTTCATAATCCAGAGTAACAAGCAGACAAATGTAATTACATTACTTCCAGTAACTTGATTGATCATTTTTGCCGCAGTGCAAGACTGGATGTTACTTTCAGGATGTGTTGTTGGCCGGGCAGAACCTAAAGTCATTTTAGTTTAATATTGATGTCAGAAATAGTTGCGAGACAAAATTAACTGAGTAGCTTATTCTTAAGCTAAAGTATTTCGAAAATGTCTGAGATGAACGGAGCAGCAATGACAAATGAATTGAGGAGTTATTGTCAGTAATGGTAGAATATGTGAGTAGATGTATTCTATATCAAGCAGTCTGGTTGTAATCATAGTCCAGGATCAGCTGCCATCCTGATCCATGACCCCCCGTCAGCACTGAGCTGAAACCACGACGGTGCTCACAGCCTATTAGCTGATAGCTGTAAATCAATCTGTGCTTTTACTCGTGTTGTTGGAGCTGTCTATCATCTGGTTTACACATGTTTCCATGGACCCTTGTTAAAGACTGTTTGTCCACCAGCTGACTCTGAGTCAGGTGTCCATGGCCTCTAAAACCAGGGGATTCTCACCATTACACAACTTCCTCTCTTTGCTGAGATTGAATACGTGTCTGTGTTTAAATTCTTTATACAATAGTCACCATGCTTGTTTCCCCGCAGCACCTTTGTGGTTGTTTGTGTTCTCCCACAGTTTCCCCAAAGCCTTTTCAGCCAAATCTTAACTGTATAACCATTCGCAATAAGTGGCAATTTCCTTAATGTGAGTGTCTCTGGCTGAACGGCGTCTCCATAATCCTGTTAGACAGTCTCTCCACTTATGCCCAACCTCACCCACAAGGTTGTAGCGGCTCGGCCCAGAGCAACACGCGAGCCGCTTCAACCCTTCACTGAATCTTAAGTGCAGCGTGACACAAATTTGTCCGACACCTGGTTGTCAGACACATCTTGATTTGTCTGTGGGACCCTCTCTCAGCGCCTCTACGCTGACCTAAGGCTCCAGCCGTGTCTGTGCCCTCGGGGGGTCCGGGCAGGCAGCCAGCTGGTTTCCGTTCAGATGGTTCTCGTTGCCGAAAAACTCACACCCACTCCGCCTGCTCGGCTTTTATGAAGGGTAATAATGGTACCAGCTGAAAACTCAGCAGTGCAGAGTAAGCCAGGTCTTATTTGGCCCGTTATCAGAGTGGACGTCGTTTCTGAGAATTCACAAGAGTACGGAGGGATGCGGTCTGACTATGCGAGAGGAAGTGGGAGTTGTAAACAAAAAGTTTACTGGAGGCTTGTGCGATTACAGTTAGAACATTTTCCATAACTTTCATTTGGGTTGAGAGAGGTGACCCGAAGCTTTTTATCCTTGATGATCATACGGTGAGGAAGTGAATCATATATCGATTTATTTATAATCTGGCTACTGTTTTTTTTTTTTTGTTCTCCACTTTTCTAGGAATGACCTTAAGACCGGAGAGGCCCGCTTCTCTGCCAGACACAACTCAGACCAGAACCAGAATAAAACAAATCCAGATCCCTATAATCTTCCCGCCGCCACCGTCCAGCCCCAGGCAGCCTTACAATCCCAGCCAACCGGCGCAGCCCAACACGCGCACCATCCGGATCAGCTCTCCGAACCAGCCGTCCAGCCCCCAGCAGCCGGGCCACCGCACCGTGCCCCTGGTTCCCGTACGGCCCGTTGTGGAGACGGGCGAGGCGGGACCACCGGGGTACAGCCGCAGGGTGACTGTGCGGAGGGGCTCCGAGCAGTCGTCTGACCTGCCACTCAAAGGGTTTGCTGGAGCTCCAGGTGAGCAGCACTAACGTTCACACTGACCTTTAGTGTTTCTAGACTGAATCCACTCTGCAGCTGCAAACACCTGGTGAGATACGTCTGTGTGAAATCTAAAAGAAACCTGCACTGAGTTTGATTTCTCACTATGTGGATTCATGGCACAAAACTGGATTTGGCAATGTTTGAAATTATAGCCTGCAAATTACAGTGCAAATACCAGCATGATACTGAAATACATCTGTTTGGATTGTCACATGCATCCTGCACAGGGTCCAAACACTGTCCACACTGGCCCTCAGCATTTTAACATTTCAGTTTTATACGTAGTTATCAAGTCCAGAGGTTTATCCACCTTAATGATTTGTTTCCCATCACAACAATAATGAAAATTATAATAAAAGAACATCATTTTTCAAAACAATATCATTTCCTTTAGCCATTTTTGCCACACGGTAACTAATAACGTTTTCTGCATACTACTCACATTAAACACAGGACTGTGCAGTAACTGAGTAAAGATCACTCCCACAAAATTCTTATTTTGATTCACAAAATCCAGATCATCGTCCAGAGCTGCATCAAGTTTCCCCTGCTCACAGATATAAGCACTTTACATGTGCACACATTTCATAAAGCTTCCTGTGTTATTTCTTGACAAATTCACAAACTAGTGGAAAAACGCTGGATCTCACGAAGCGAAAGAAAGTGAAAATAAGGTGAAAAGTGGAGAATTAAGTCCTGGATCTGCTTCCTTTAATTGAATCCACTCCAGAAGTGAATGACTTCTTCCTTGGCTCAAACCGCACCCGTCCACTGAGTTTCAATAAAACTAGTTCAGTAGTTTTGCTGTAATCCTGCCGCCAGACAAACTGGAGGTAATTACTGCTCTTGTCCTTTTCCTCCTGCACTCGTGTATTTCTCCCGGTAAACTTCCTCAGTGACTGTCATTCATTCCTCGTGTGTGTGAATGAGTGTTGATCATGTATCATCGCTGCAGTGACAAAAGGATGATTTTATAGCGCTCTCTCTCTCTCTCTGTGTTTTTATGACAACACGTCTAGCGCTGTATCAGACTGAGCCAGCGTTGCCATGTGTTCGTCAATATTCATCTTGTCATCTGAGCTCGTCAGGAACCTGTTTCTGTTTTGTCCCTTTTCACACATGGAAGCCATAACGAGGGATTAACTATCTGTGTACTTTTGGTATTTTTGTCATGCACACATAATAATTCTTCACTAAAAGGCCTTTTAACCGCGACCAACTCCAATTGGACGGATGAGACAATAGAGCGTCGCAGATTTAGCTCTGGATTGAATTATCTGGACTTCTTCTACTGCGGGATGATTAGGGAGAACAACAAACTGCAAAATATGCTTTGTTACAGTTTTCCCATGGGCTCGGTTTGAGACGTCAGCAGTGACTGTTCACTGGGTGTGGGCGAGGAAGCCGTGTATGTTCCTCTTAGTCCGAGAAGTGATTCGTAAAAATCTTCAGGCTTTAGTTTAGAGTCGTGAAATGTGGCTCTATTCATCCTTTAAAATGTAGATGCATGTTCTCTCATCGTCTTTTTACCGTTCCAAAACTCGATGGAGGGATGTGGTACGAGTCAGGAAAGAATCCATTAAAGTTCCTAACATTTTTGTTTATTTCTCAGAGAATTATGTGTGAATCTTAAAGGAAAAAAGGTTTGTGCGAACCCTAATAAAAATCTGGATCTAGTGGTTTAAAATGTGGTTTCATAAGGGTGTAGGTTTTTTCAGCTGCGGCACAATAACCAATGGGGCTAGAAACATGTAACTTAACCACCAATGTGTAGCTGAGAAGCGTAATGTGGCCTCGGCTTTAAGGCTTGTTTAATTTAACGGGACTGTTGAGGCTTGGCCGAGGTATGTGCTCTACTGAGCGACATTCTAACGGCAAGCATGCAGGTTTGAATCCATTTCAAGGCTCAGAGGAAAGTGTAAACACCTGAATCTGCTGGAAATTTAAACCTGATTCCAGAAGACACTTTTAATGCAGTTTACTATAACCTGCTGGGTCTTCATTTATAAATTCTCTAGGAAACTATCCCACGGTGTTTTTGCAACGATTTTCACATGGAAAACCAAACGACCGCCCCTGATTCTAAAACCTGATTCTGATTCCTCTCGCAGGTTATCCTCCTGTGCAGCCGGTGTCTTTCCAGCCTCAGTCAACCAGCCACCGAGGTACAGCAGCCGCTCATTATCAGGTTACATCGCATGCAACTGAAGGCTTTGGCATTCTTCCACATCCGTGTAAAAAAAAAACACACAAAAAAACCTGGAAAAGCTGAGAATAATTAGCAGCTTTAGATTCGCAGGGAGTGGGGAGAGGATGTGTTTAGTTTAAGGATGTGTGGGCGGAGTGTGGGCGGCTTCAGCTCGTCTGCTGTCACTCAGCATGAGAGTCGTCTCCCCCGGGCCGCAGGGCAAATGTTACACTTGGTGAGGATGAAGGAAACTGTGTTATTGAAAAGGATAATGGCTGCAGCAACTGAAGCAAGGATCTTTAGTTATTTTTTTTCTCCTTTCTGCCACAAACACTGAATCGTATTCATTTGATTCTGTATATTCATTTACAGGCAGCCAGAGACTTGCATGAATGAAGCAGCTCTAAATATAAAGGTGTCGCCTCGCAGCCTCGACAGAAGAAATTAACACCTTCTTCTGTTGTTCCGTGTTGTAGTTCCTGTAGCAGCGAAGGTGCCATGGAACCCACTGCAACAAGCTGCACTTGCATCACCAGGTAAAACCCACCTGGAAATGATCTCTCTGCATAGATAGAGATAAAAAGATAACATGTATAGACCGGTTGATATTTTGTTAAATAACCGGATGAAGGATGAAGCAGTAATTCATCTCTGAAGTGAGACACTGACTTGCATGTTTTTTGGTTTTCAGTTTCATTCGACAACAGCGCCTTCGCGGATCCCTTCTCCTTCACCGCCGGCCTCACCCAGCAGCCGTTCTCTGGAGATTTCGGCATCATTCGTTTTAACAGGGTTCTGGTCAATGATGGTGGACACTACAACCCCCAAACAGGTAGAGAGAGAGAGAGACAGAGAGAGAGAGAGAGAGAGAGAGAGAGACAGACACACACACACACACACACCTTGTTCTTCAGATGAACTTCAGTTAAACCTAAACAAATCCAATTTCCATTAAAATCAATTTATTTCAGTTTAACGATTTAGCCTATTATCATGTGAGTGGAGTTCAAAGCTGCACTAAATGTTTTTTTATAAAACACACTGAATCAAATACCTTGTGTAATGTGGAGGTGGTTGTTCGTACTGATGAATCAACTCAGAATGTTTTCAATTAGTCAAAAACATAATCTAAAACCATTTCTAAATTGATGCCTTTAAAAACGTGTCACTCAAATTTGAAAATAAAATCACAGGAGGTGACAACTTCGTGGTTTGGGCTTCGTCTAGGAGCCGTTTTCTTTACATTCTCATTCCTCTGAATTCAGCCTCTTATCATGTTTGTCTGACAACTCATTAGTAATCACATCATCTTTCCCCTTTCCTCCTTCCACAGGGCTCTTCACTGCACCACTGGACGGTCGATACCTGATCTCAGGCCTGCTGACAGCGAAGCAGGGCCACCACGTAGAAGCCGTCCTGTCCGTGTCAAACCGCAGCGTCCAGAAGCTGCGGAGCTCAGCAGCGCCTGCAGCAGGTCAACACCGGGACTCAGCCGGCGGCACCTGTGGCTGCGGCGGCTCGGTGTCCTTCAGTCTCATCCTGCCCCTGAGGAAAGGAGACCGTGTGGGTCTGGTCAGGACTGGAGGTCAACTGGCCACCACTGAGGCCAGGGAGATCCTCTCCTCCTACAGCGCCCTCTACCTGTACGCACAACAGGCCCAAAGATAGCTGCAGCTCACGGACACAGAGAGCGAGGACTCGTTTGCTCCCTGAGAGTCGGACTGGAGGAAATGTTGACTAGAAGCAGTTTTCACTGACTTGCTGTGATGCAGCCATTTCACCACAGCGTGAAGATTATAAATCCAGTTAAACGAGTCATTATGTCGCCTTTTGTAAACCATTTGCCTTAAAATACCTGAATATGAGAAATAGGATTTGCTCCTAATATATTTGATTATCAACTTGTTTATTTTGTAGCTATTGTGAATGTCTTGTGTAAAAGTCTTTATAAATTAACATTAAAATTCGTAAAATGAAATATTTATTGTAACGAAACCATCTCAGAGACTCGTATCAACACATCAGTGGGATGTGATATTGCTGGTTAGGCAATAAACCTTGATAAATCACAGTTTAGCATGAGGTCAGTTGAGATCCGTGTAATCTACACTACAGAAGAATAGAAATGACTGATGAACACACTTTAAGGAGATTGATGAGTAGAAAAACAAGGGATCAGCAACACAAGCTTTTTTTAAATGTTACAAGCTGCACTGAGGAAAAACCCCATTTGGGTCATTACGTAAAGTGGGTGTGGGTGAAAAATACATTTCCCCTCTCCTCACTCATGAGGTTTAGAAAGTTTCCCAGCAGCAAACTTAACCTTCATTTCAGCCTCTGCCAACATTTAAAAACAGGAGAAAACCCCTCACAGACAACAGTCCACTGAATTAATGGTTTTGTAATGTTTCATAGTTTTATTGTTCCATAAAACAAAGTGAGATTTGGAATGACCGGAGGGACTGAACCTGCAATACACTCATATTGTTTCTAGCAGAGTAGACAAGGTTCAGAAGTTAAATTCAATCAAACTGCACAAACTCGTATCTGTTGCCCAGCTCTGCCAGATTTTTTATCATCAAGATCCATAAATTATTCTCTGGGAAATTCATGAAAATGTCAAAATCTCCCCGCGTTAAAGAAAGTGATTCCTGGATCTGTGCTAAAATGTCATGGCTTCTTTCCTGGTCCATGTCCTCCCCTTCCATCAAGTTTTTAAAAAGGGGAGAAAAAAGAAACACGCAGCACAGAAACAGTTATTCAGTTAGAAACTTTATTTAATACAAATATGACCACAAGCCACACTTTGTTAGCTTCCACAGGCCTGTATTACTTTTCCTTCTCTTTTTTTAAACATATTTTCAACCACATCTCTATACAAATCAAAACACAGCATATACACTTAAGGTATCTCTGTTGGTCAGACACATTAAAATAAACGAGCGTTAACCTCCAAGCCGAACGAAGCAAACAGATCACACGCTTTAAAAGAAACGATAAAAGAACAAAAGGCATCGGAGACAGAAGAACGTGATGATCAGTAAATATACTGGAACGTGTTTTCCACAGCAGTCGAGCAGTGAGAACAATATTTACCACGTGTCCCGGGGTCATAGGGGATGAAGTGTGATTCTTCCACACAAGATGCTTTACTTTCATAGAAAGAATGGAATTCATTTAGTTCATTATAATATTTATCTGACTTCACCAAACTTCGTGGGGAACAAGCAGACGTCTCAAAAGGAAAAAACACGCACAGACACACCGGTGGTAGAGAGTGAACTCGGAAACACTTCAGTCAAATTAGGACGACTAAAATCTAAATGAAAACTCGATGGGAGAGAACTCGTCTGTTGTGCTTTTCTTCTCCCTTGCTCCTGCTGCTTTACGATTTTTAATCCTCATCATCATCATTATTATCATCATCATCATCATCATTATTATCATCATCATCATCATCATCATCATTATTATCATCATCACACTGGTCAGATCCACGTCAGCAGGGCGGCACATCTGCCCACAATTGTTTTCCCAAAACATCCACACACACACACACACACACACACACACACACACACACACACACACACGCACACAACAGTGAAGCACTTCAAAAAGCTTCCTGTGCACAGTCAAGTATTTCCTGTTTATCTCCAAACATGACCCAATGGCTCTTCCTCTGATGACCAGAGGCAAAGCATCAGTCTTTTTTTCTGTGTCTCTCTCACTCACATACAGACACACACAGACACACACACACACACTGGGGTGGCTGTGATACTACTTTCATGTCTGTTCCGCACCACAACTGTTTTCTCCTCCAACTCCGACATGTTGCCCTGCGACCAACAAATACTAACCACCCGTCGTCAATAACTCACACTAACATCTTTCAGAGCAGCTGATTTGTCTGTGGTGTTCGACTGTGACTCGCACAACAAAGAGGTAAAACTCCAACTCCTCATCCTGCATTAATTGCCGACTGTGGTCTGTGATGACGAGGAGTGGATGTGGGTGAGACCTGTGCTGAGTTGTGAATCTGTGTCTCTGGGTGAAGCTTAGACAAAGTGCGTCGGATACGTCTCGGTAAAGCCACTGAGGGAACAAAAGGGCGAGTGATACCGTCAACCAGCAGCAGCAGCACTCAGTGACTTAGGTGCACACACACGCATACACACGCACGCACACTCACACAATCACACAATCACGTCATCCTTCAGGCAAAATCGCAAACGGACACCCTTCAGTTGAAGCTCTTCTTACATCTCCACATGTTTTACATGTACTCCCATATTCTCATAACTAAAGCTGCAGATTCTGAGGGTTTGCTGAGGAATGTGTGTGTGGATTAAATGTTGAAAGTTTCACTGTAAATCAAGGAATCATTGAGAAAATGGGATACAAGACAAAAAAAAATTTAAGTTCGTGCAAGGCGTAGCAGATACTGTTAAGTGCATGTTAACCTGTGACCAAACATACAAAATACAATTTGAAATATTTCCACATTGCATTTGAGAAGCCTTCTTCAGACAAACAAAAAGGCATCACGATAGAAATCAATAACTTAAACATATCAATTATCATAAATAATGACTGCATTGTTAAGAAAACATACTGATTTGCCAGAGCTTGAATAAACAGAACATTAAAATAACAGCAAAATCATGAAGCTGCGTCATTTTCTTTTCTTTAACAGCACTTCTTCACATACTTGTTGGCAAAAGTAAATCCCAGTCACGACCTGGAATATAAACATAGGTTGAAGGTTGAATCCTCTCCAGGGGAAAGTGGTCTTCTGAACCCAGCAGTGGGCTGATAACTCCAGTCTGTCCAGGGTCGAGGGCGTGAGGAACAAAACTGAGCACCTGTGGTAGCTCTCCTACTGTTTCTACAGAGTTTAAATGGTTCAGAGTTATTTTCCGGCCAATATCGCTATTTCACTTCAATTTTCTTTTAGAAAACTGAAATTAAATCCTCCAAACAAAGGCTGAACCTTGCGTCGAGACATACATAGCACCCAGGGCAAAAGTATTACCAGCACATGACTTGCGTCCTATGATAAATTTCTTTCCTGTTTTAATTAACAATACGTCTTTTTCTGCTTTGAATGATTCACTTCAATTCCTCGGGGAGTTCAGAAAATGGGAAACATGAGAAAACGTTTTCCTTCCGTGCAGCTCAGACTCAAGTGCTTGAGGCTAATGCCTCGTGTGGGGCTCCTGCTGCTCCCCAGAAGAGCAGATCATCCTCTGCTAGAAGTTAGAAAGAAGAGATTTATCTCAGATCTGTGTCCCTGTACAGCGATGAGGACTAAAGAGTGCTTGCCGCGTTAGGCTGCCTTCACAGGCATGAGGAAATAATAATAATAATAATAATAATTTAGTTCGCAATTAGAGTCTTGTCTCCCAGGGATGAGATATTTTCAGTGACTGTTAAACAGAATTTGTTCTGAATATAACTTCCACTTATCACTGATGGGTTAATTAAAGTTCACCAGTTTCTCTGAGTGTATGTTCACAGCTCTGCTCCTGTGTCACACTCACTGTACAGTTCATGTGTTTGAGAACCATGGAGAGAAGTCGAGGTTTCCAGTCCACGGGTTTTCCTGGAGATGCGTCTAAGTGCACAGTCATGTATATGTATACCTTGGTATCCACATGTGCTGGATCAGAGCAGTTCATCCGGGTTGATGTCTGGTATGGGCTGTCTCCAGTAACAGAAAGAGCTGAACTCTGGCATGAGAAAGGCCTCGTTCTGCTCTTTGCTCAACAGAGGGAACACGTGCTCCACCAGCTCACTCAGCCGGCCGTAGCTGTGGAGGAATATCAGATATCAGTCCTCTAGATATACCAGATTTTCAACAAAAATAATCTGTCAAGTAGTTTTTGTGTGATCACCCAACAAACAGACGGAGAGGCTTGAAAACACAATCTAATTGGTGGAGGTAATATTTACTGTGTTAGCAAACAGATGCTTTGACAGTGAGCCACATTAGCAATAATTTGACTCCAATACTTAACATCTAATTTACATTTTGTTCACATCTCCACCAACTCTTGAGGGAAATATCTGGCTCTTTGAGAAACACTCTGCTGTGATCACCAGGAAGCTGCTAACTTGTTTGGAGCCGGGCAGGTAGCGAAAAGTCATTTAATGTGAAAACAACGAGAAAGTTGCTTTTCTAAAACCCAAAGAAATAGATGCAAGATGAAGAAAAAAGCTCTTTAGCGAGTTAGTACATATGTAATAGTTCTGTAAGATAAGTTTCTTTTGAGTGTGTCTATTGTTTTTCTTTTTTCCACATTTTGATTTTTTTATATGTACTAAATTACATGTATTTTAAATTTAGTGAGTGTCAAATGCATTGGAAAGACACAGAAGTAAAGAACGCATGTAGGTATGTGAATCCTCAGTGAGAAGGTAACGATAAGTGTTTGTACTTACGAAGACTTGTTTCCCTTGGTCTGCTCCTGGATCAACTCTCCCTTAGGGTTAACTGTGAAGATCCGACATACAGGAACTCCCACCTCCTTATAGGCAAACACATCCTGAATGGAGACATGACGTTTAGAGTTCAGTATGTGATCTGAATGTAAAAGAGACAGGACTTCCTAACTGAAGTACGTTTAATTCTATATTTTCCTTAGATAAAATCTGAATACATTTATAATTTATATTTCAAAAAACAACAACCCTTTAATAGGAGTATATTAAAAATACATAAACTCAGGGCCGTTAAAAGCAATTTGAAATGACATCAGTCGATTATGGAATTTGAAGAAGCCTGCAGATATAATACACACGGGTACAAACTGACCTAAGTGCATTATTCACATCAACCACAGTTTTCCTGCCCGTGTTCCACCTAATGGTAATATTTCTAGACTGAATGTTTTGTTGGGCAGGAGCAGGACTGTGTGTGTGTTTGTGTGTGTTTTTTGTGTTCTATGTATTTTGGCAACTGATGGAGACAGACAGACTTGATGGCTGGCCCGCTGCTTCATCGGGGTGTTTGTGTTTATGCAGCTGAAGATGAGATGCTGTGCCTGGCTTGAGGTCCCGTCCACAGACAAAGTCACACGGGACCATGTCTGACTCCCACCAGTGACCTCAGCTCAGGTTCAGCCCAGTACCGATTTCACATGTTTGTGTCTGTTAATTGTCAAGTTGATCAAACGAAGCATCATGACAACACGGGCTTCTGGAAAACACAGCTCGCTGACATGTCAAAGCGAGCGCTTTAATGTCCTGACATCTTCAAACAGCCATTAACTCACATTAGTTCTATTCCCAAAGGCAGCGTAGAATGGCTGCTTGTTATGCTGGAACAGGTTCTTGATGTCTGTAAGGCATTCAATCTTGAAGATCTCTGGCTTCTTCTCGATAACCTCCCTGAGGAAACAAACACATGATTAGAATGACACAAACTGCATGTCCTTAGAATGGGGCAAGAGTAAACTTCTCCAAGTACATGTTCCATTAGAGAGAGAAAACTAACAAACCCAACCTGAACCTGACAGGATTTCTGTTTGTCGTATCTCAACCTGACCTGAGACCCAAAACTAAGGTGTGGATTCAAAAGTTTGAATCCACACCCCAAAATATGCAAAACGTTTAAACCCTCAAATTTAAACTTTCCTTACAGTCGAAATGCCAGGGTTTGGAATAAGCATTTCTGTTACATACACACGTAGTTAAATTTAGCAAAACTAGTATTGATGTTTACTTGTGGTGAACTGGGAAAAGGCATCGATTAAAGCCATGTTGTGCAAATTAAAAAGGACCTTAACTGCATAACAAAGCCTCACTGTTTGTGTGTTCTCTGAATAGTTGAGCTTGAGGCGAGGAGTTGGGTGTGATCATCTTTGTCGAGGCCAAGAAGCTGCTGACACGCATGGCCTTAAAAAAGCTGCAGCTCTACCAGTGAGCGGAGTGTTATGGTTGTTTAATTAACTTCTGTTGCAGAGCCCAGTGAGATGTAAACAATGGATCAGTTGTGTGCTGTGGTAAATCTTGTTCACCAAGACCAGTAATTACCTCGTCCAAGGAGGTTATGTTTTCTGTCAGCGTTTGTTTGTTTGTTCGAAGGGTTAAGCAAAAACTACTCAACCGATTTCCATCAAACTTTGACCCAAGGAAGAACTTTTGGTGCAGATCCAGAATCATAAGCTACATTAGGCACTTTACACGGAAGGTTGAGACCTTAGAAATTATGATCAGGGGGCAGATGCAGGAATTTTCTTTCAACTTACTGAGGGTGTGCAATTTTATGCCGTTCCAAATAAGAATCTGCATCTAGTGAGTTTAAATGTGGTTTCATAATGAGGTGTCTGCTCTAATGAGTCTCTCTCTAGTTTTAACATTGATTCCAAGATAATCTGTGCAATGAATACAACATTTTTTTCAGTGGCACTGAAATATAAGCTCCTTAGATTTTTTATCAAATGTCATCTCCCACAATTTTGCATCCACAGCTTAATGCTACACAGACATCAGCAAGTTGCAGTAAGTCTAACAAGCTAATTAATGAACCTGTCAATCACACATCCAAAAGGTGATGCCTTGGAGGCTTCAACCATTCCTGGCTTGTGAAGAAGGAATTTACATCCGTTTGAACCAGGAAATAAAGCTGGAAAAAAAGGTGGTCCTTTATAAAGTACATACCTGTGGAAGGCAGAGAAGAGGCTGCTGGGAGACAGCATCAGAGGTCCTCTGGGCAGGATGGTGCCTCCATCATTGACCCACTGCAAGTAGCCTCTCGTCATGTCCGCCATGCCAATAGCTCGAGCTGAGCAGTACAAGAACTTGTAGCCGTTCCTGCCAGAGGGCAGAGTGGTGCTCATTAATGGTTGTGCGGATACACTTCAATATCATGACCATCATTAGCAACTACTAAGAATAGCCCTTTAATTAGATCCGCGACTCCGGATGTTTTTATAATGTGCAGAAGTCATATGAAACTCGATGATAATCGCGCGGAGGAAAGATTCTATTTATTATTACTGCCCACGGTCACTATTTCCCATTTCCTGTGTGTATTCAATGTTCTACTTTCTGAATGACTAATGCAGCAGAGACAGGTCAAGATTTAAGTGTTGGAGAAAAGTACTGATACTGATACTTAATAACTGAGTGAGTCATCACACACACACAGAAAATATCATCTCCACAGCGATGATTGGGAATCATATCCAGTGCTAATCATGGACCAGTCATTCACCCGTCCTCTGTGATTAATCAGTGTTGTTGGGCACTTACTCAGCCACTGAGTGGTAGAGCTTGGCGATGCCTTGGTGAGTCCAGTCCTTCCCCAGCTGCGGCAGGATCTGTCCAAACACATCTGACCTGAAGCATTAAACAAACATGTACAAATGTTATTGACACAAAGACAGGGGTGTTCCCATCTGCCACATCACTGAGCCGGAAGAGGCAGAGAAAGCGTGTGCGTTAAAGACGATAAAGCAGATCTGTAGCACAGACTTCCCAAAAGATGTCACATAAAGCAGCATAACTACTTAACCATTCCATCATAAATAGAGAACATTGTGAGCCGTTCTCCACTAATGAGGATTACTGGCCCATGGGGGAGGAACCATCTCAACCTTAGCTTATGTCGGTGTGTGCTTACAAACTGAAATGTAAATGGGCTCATTATAGCCCCTGTGCTCTTCACCCTGTTACTTAGAAAAAGCCACATGTCACAGGTTGGCCTAAAGGGTCACACAGATAATAAGCTGCAGTCAGTGTGGACCCGTTTGATGTTGACCACCTATGAACCGCAGTCTGCGTCAAGTAGGCAGCAGACATCGGTTTGGTGTCAAATGAGGCAGAGGTGGCCTGAAGCTAATTAGAAAGATTAAAATAAGCAGAAGTGCATAATGCTCTTAATTAATATTTGCTGTGTGAGAGGGTTGAAAAGAAAACGGCAGAAAATGTGGAATTATCAATAAAAGTCATTTATGCTCCTTGTTTCTAATTTATTTGTACATGATCCGACTTATCCACTGTTCTGTCACATTTTAAGTCACTGTTCATTCACCTGCTGGTTTCCATCTGCAGCGCTCACATTATTAATGAAATAAGAGGCCTTATATCACAGTCTGCAGGGAATTTACAGACACCAAGAACTTGCACTTCAACACATGCTTGCCAACGCGTGAATTGCTTCCGTTCCTGGAATATAGATTCTTACAGGCCGTGATAAAATGCCTGTGATGCGTCATATGTCACAGCGGTACTTCTCTGTTTGATCTAAAATTAGCTTTTCTATATAAAATACTAAAAGTGTGACAACCTTCTACAAGAAATGGATGCGAGTAACAGGTTTATTAATTACACACGTCTTGGTATTCAATTTAAGATTTATTAACAATGATATTATTCACAACTGATACCACACACTTATGGGGACCTGATGAGCCCTAGACAATGTGAAGGGTTATATTAACTACGACACAATTTTTGTTCAGATGTGTTTGCTCTGTAAAAACTGAAAAAAGCCTCAGTATCATTGTTCAGCTCGGAGTGGGAATAAAACCAATGTGAACTATATGGGACAGGTGCAAACACATGCCAGTAACCAGCTACCATATGCTGTGGTTTTGCCCAAAACTTGCCCTTTCTGGTTTCCCTTTTCTGATACCATTTCCAAGGCTTATGGTCGTAATATTAAGCCCTATCCTATAATTAAGTTTTGGTGTATATTCAATTCCAGTTGTTTCCAATCTCCCTGCTCATTTACAGAAGGTCATTGCTTTTTCCTCTTTATTAACTAGACACTCAGTTGTATTTAAATGGAAGGAGGTAATCTCTCTATCTCACCACCAATGGAACAAAGATCTGATGCAGAACATTAAGCTGGTCAAAAATTAAATCAACCCCAACGGTTCCATTAAGAACATTTACTTCCCATTAGTAAACTGTGAATAGTTTTTTCTGGCTTGGAACTATGAACTCACGCCTCAAAAGATGATCTGTCCTATTAAGGTTCAACTACACTGTGATGTGAATATATTATTTATATTGTGAGATATAGTTAATACCTTGTCTGATAAATGTAAATACCTTTATAAACATTGTAAAAACACTGAATGATTTGGTGCCACATACTTGGTGATGGTGCCATCTATGTCAGAGATAATGACTCTGTCGTCCCAGTTCCACATGTAGATGGTCCCCTCGCAGCGGCACGTACCCTGGTACTGAGTGGTGATGCTAAAAGTAACATCATTGGGTCCCTCCTTCAGTTTCAGACTGGCCTGGTAACACAGGGAAACAGTGACAGCATGTGTACAGTTTATTTCATTCAGTAACTGTGCTTGAGTATGAATTACTATGCCACAGTACAATGATCACGTACAGGACTTCAGAGCCCCCTACAGATTCATAGAGGTGCAAACACATGTAATTCATAGTCCGCCAGCAGAGGGAGCCCTACACTAATAAAATAAACATTTTAAAGTTTACTTTTGCAATCCACTGTGTAATCTGATCAAGAATGTATTCTGAAAATTAACTATATTCGTATTTCACAATGATTCGGTCAAATTAACTTACAAAGGAAACAAACAGAGTTTGAGGAACTAAAACCTCATGTGTACTTACTATCTGATCAGAAGAGAGGCGTAGTGACTTCCTGTATGTGTGGGGGGTAGGGTGGTGCGGAACATCTACCGGCTGCAGTCGTTCTTGACAGGATGCAGCACTCACCTCCTTGGACTCTTCGTCGCTGGATGAGTCTCCTGCTTTAGGTCTAAACAGGAACAACAGTTGAGATTGTATATTATTGTCTGACTGATAAATTACTTTAAAAGCCAATGTTTAAACACCAGTGTAGAACTACTGTACACAAAACATATGGGTGTATGTTTACTGTTTGTCAGTTTTACAATCCTATGCTAGACTTCATCAGGTGACCTCACTTGACTTGAGACACATAAATAAACACAATAAACCTTTAGTTTCACTTACGGTGAGGCCAGCTTCTCCTGCGATACAGAGGGGCCTTCCTCCCCCGAATGAGACTCCTCCTTGGTTTCCATCTTGGTTTCTGACTGTAAAAAATTTAAAGAAATCCCAAGATAATGAACATGATCAAGAGAATGGATAACATTTTTTTAAAAAGAACATTGTGCATGGATTTGAATTTTTCTTAAAAAATAAAACCTGCTCACACCTGCTTGATTGCACTGTCCGCCCTCTTTCGCCAGAACCACCAGCGGCCTGCCTTCTTTGGCATTTTCTCCTTCACCCAGGCCTCCTCTGTAGCCTTGAATAAAAATGACATTAAATGATGAGCTACAATGCTTCACAGGTACGGACTGCACATAGAACACAATGCAGAAACAATGTCTCTCTTACCTTTGGTAAATTCTTCTGAAATGCTTGTAGACTTAGAATCAAGGGGGCAGCAAGCGTCCAGTTATAATATCTGATGACAGACAATAATTTAGAGCTGAATATTGACCATGTACTCACGCTGAATCTCTCATATACATTCAATTTCATTCATGAAATTAATTAAATGCTTACTTACCTATTTCCTATCTTTACTACCAAATTGGGGTTATCTATAATTGCTGGATTTTCTGCAAATTCTTGATAGGTGATGATATGCTCCATGAACCTTTCTGCAAACACAGAAGCGAGAGGGACATTAATTAAAGGGCGCAGATGAAAAGGTCAGTAGTGGTGAGCCATAAGATCTTACTTAAGCCACAAAGAAAGGTCAGGAAACGTTTTCTTCCCCCACGTAGAGAAGCTGGTGTGTAGAGTGTATTTTTATTTATTCACACAAAAGAAAAATCAGTCAGAAAGGTGAAGATGGGATTCAGTCCTAGTAAAATAGAGACTTGTGTCCTTGAAGGGAAATGTGGGCACAATTATGGTTACCATTAAGGGTACAATAGATAGAAAGAGCCTCAACCAGCAGTGTCTAAACACCTTCTGATGTCACTAATACAATACAGAATTATCGTAGTTTTACATGTAATTTAGCTCCATGTCTCCACTGGCTGACTTCCTGTCTTGCATAAAGAACTTAGTGCACTTAAGGCTGCATTTTTTATGAGTGTTTTTCTTGTATACCTTTGGATATTTCAGCATTTTCTGTAAGGCCTCCACACAGAGAAAGGGTGACGTCTGGGAGGTCACTTGCTGAGTCAGACAGACACTCTGTCCCACTGTCAGCTGCAGCACTACCCACCGACTGAGGAGACGGAGAACCAGAGAGCATCTCCGAGTCCATCCAGTGCTTAGTGGCTGCCTCAGCCTCACTGGATTGACAAAGTTTTAAAATTAGCACAGTATTTATATTTGAACCAGGTCAGGCTGTAAAATTAATTAGGGACTTTTTTCATGAGCTAACCTCTTAGGAAAATATCTTGCAGCAACATCAGGTTCAAGTACATTCAGGTCATCTAGGTAGATATCCTCAGGACCCTGATGCTGGCTCCTCTTTGGGACACCTGTGTTTAAAAACGAAATCATTTATCATCTATCAGACTTTCATTATCAGTGATAACAAAAGAAAATTGGCTAAGAAAGGGACCCATCTTGCCTTTCTTCTTTGAGGGTGAATCACTCTGTTGGCTGTTAGATGGCGTGGAAGTTGTCAGAACATCCAGGGGCTCAGTGGGGGTTACAGAACTCAGAGAGGTTACGGTGCTGACAGATGCGAAAGTATCAACTGCCGTTACTGTGGTGACAGGGGTGCGTGGCTCTGGCTTGACAATGGTACACACTGAGGAGACACCATCTTCCTTTTCGATCTCCGTTTCATCCTCCATAGCCTCGGAGCTGAGGATGACTCGGAAGTGGGTACTCTCCGACGGGGTGATGGTCACTCTTTTTAGTGGTTCTGGTCTCTCTTTCTTGGGGATCTGGAGGTTGGATATGAGAAATTAAAAAAAGATACTTCATAGTTACTTCATTGATGATAAAACTAAGAATTATGTTTTCATGTGAAGAGTGTGAAGTGTTTACCCGGGTTGTTTCTGGAAACTCTCCCCAGGTCCACTGCATGTGGGACTCGGCTCTGAGCAAACTCTCTGAAGGCCTGACCACCAGTTCAGAGTCACTCTTTGGGGAAAAGGCCTGTGACAAAGCATTTCTGCAGGGGTAGATATAATCCATTAAATCAATAAGTAAGAGGCAATTAAGGCGTCTTCTTCACACCCTTGTTGATGGCTGTGAGTTCATGCCAATACATACCTGTCATCTGACCGCCAGTCCCCATCAGACATTGAATAGCTATCAAGGCTGTGTCTGGCTGCAGGTAGTTTTGGGTCAATGTCCCGCATTGTGGTTACTGAAGGGGACCTAAAATCAAAAGGTTGCGAAAGATACTTAATAATTAACCCAGCTCTAAACAGATCTTGGCTACAGTAACAAGAATTGAACTTACCTAGAAACGTGTGCTGCAGCCTCTTCGTCAGAGCTCAGGTCCATCTCAAAGATCTCTTCATTTTGCACAGAGCTAGACATAGCAGCAGTTGTAGCAGCAGGTGCGTTTACAGCAATAGTGTTGCCAGTAGTGACTGACATGGGTGGGGTCAGCTCCTCTCGTCGGGGGTCTCCCTTATGCTTCTTCCTCCGCCTCTTCTTCTTTTTAGTGCCCACGGTGCTGGGAGCAGGAGGCTCCGAGGGGTACTCGGGGTCAGCCGGGTCATCCTCTAGATCTTTCGGTGCCCTGTGCTCCACCTCCGACATCCAGAACAGGTGACTCTCAGTGGGGATTGGGGAGGTGGCCAGGTGGGCTGGGACAATCTGCTAAAGGATCAGGTGAGAATGCAGGAATGTGAAGCTCAAGATGTGTTTAAAACAAAAGCAAACCAAAAGGAGCTCAACTCATCCCAAGAGTCAAAGTAGAGAATAAGCCAAAACTTAAAGCCACTGAGGTGATAAGTCAGAGTCAAAGACCAACAGTTGAACACAGTTGAAATTAACAGACTCAGTGTCCATGAACCTCATATATATTTCCAATGACAATAGCAGTCACTAATGAGTACCAACTGAAGCAACAAGCTGCATCAGCTGTCAGAAACAGTTTAATCCTGTGTGAGGAACACCTGAAAAGACAAAAGATTCCTATTTATGGAACTATGATAATAAACCCCATGAGACCTCAAATGCCATTGTAAACTAAATGTGGTATGTTATGGCTCCTTCTGTCAGTGCACTGAGGCCCATGACTCAAGTCCTGTAGAACAGGGTGGCTGTCAGTGCTGAGCTTTCACAATAGGAACTGAGAACGCTTGAGCAATAGGTCACCTGTCAAATGCAGTAACTGCACAAAAGTGGAGTAATTATTTCCTATGTTGGACAATGCGACAATGGCTGGATGCTGTAATTCATTACAATCTCATTCTAGAAAGGTACAATTATTACAATAAAAAAAACAGGAAATAGGTTTTTGTTGATGTTTGATAAAAAATTTGCCAGAATTTACAAAAACTAAAGTTTACATTTGTGTTATCAAGCTACAAAACAACTCTTATGGTACATGTGTATTTTTCAAATGGTGGTGTTTATCCCTCTAGGTGGTTCATGAGATGCTTACATCCAGCTGCTCTGTTTCCTGGACGAAAAAGGCCTCTCCATTGTCACCAAGCTTCATGTGCAGGTCTACGGGCTCGCCATTCACTTCAATGTCAATCTGAAAGAAATTGACACAACGTTCAAACCGACACCTCTGTGCTACCACAACAAGTGACAGTGTAAAGGTAATTGTGAAGTAATCTTAATTAGGAAATAGGACAGTGAATATGGTGTTTACTAGACATCTACTCAGGATGTATTTATCTCTAAGTCTGAGTTTCCCTTTTCAATTGACTGGAAAACCGATCTCGTTTTATTATACTTCCGACAGTTAGTCAGCTCACAGAAGAACAGTGCCGCTTGCTGCAGCCAAAGCTTTCTCAAAAACCTAATAGGTGTATTGGTCCTCTGGGCTTGCTTTCTGTGGAGCCGGCCAATAGAACAGGGCTATTAGTGTTTGCCACGCAAACCCCCAGTGGAGCCGAGGCCATTCAGAAACTTGACACCACAAAAGCAAAAACCAGCTCATGTCTGGCAGAGACTACATAGGAGGCAGACTTTGACTCTTCAGTTCTATGACTAGTCTGAAAACCTGATACCAAATCATCAATATTAATTCTCAACCAATGTCCACCTGTTGTAGCTCATCTTTTGCCGATGAAGAAACCAGGCCGGTGAGGTTTCTGAGTTACTGGTGATTTGATTTCACCTCCTCAGGGTTGCTAAAGGGAATTTATGTGTGGTGAGTGATGGCTGGGAATTTCAATACCCAATTAATAATGAGACAGAATAAATGAGGGTCCTCTTCAACCTTTCCACACTCAGTGACGGGTTACATTCACTGTGTGAGTGGCTGAATTGTGGCTGTGCCAACACCACGCGGGATTACAAGAATTACACAAAGCAATGAATGCTCGAAATTAGGGCGTAGTGTTGGGCTTTTGCTGTCTGAATGCACAATGTGACTTCGGTGACTTTCCAAGAAACAAAAAAACAACAACCTGTGTTTTATTCAATCAAACGTGTTTGTTTTTAAAACATGTCTGGTTGCCAACAGAAGGGACTGCTGAATGGGAACAAACACACCATCAACAGCCAAACTTTAATTAGCATTTGGCTGGCGACTACAGCCTTTTCCCTACTTCTGAATTTTTTTTAGGATTTGTTTGGTCCAGCAACTTCTTAAAAAAATACATATTTAGCAGCTGCCCTCGAGGATCTGACAAGTGATTTCAAGGACTCATACATAACTGTTGTTACAAAACAGCCCTTGTTGAGGCCCCCTTCTTCATGCTTCCTTCCCTTCTCACACATTCAAGTTGTGGAACTGTTGCCATAGAAACCACTCATTCATTCCTGCCTTCTAAACCCATCAGCATTCTGGGTAGATGTCGGTCCCCCGCAAATCATCATCCACTTCGGTCCACAAACCAGTAAATGAGCTTTCTGTCATTCGGATCAAACGCTGCTCTGAGATAAGACGTCATGGACAAGCTCAGCTGTCATGTGGGAAAACGCATTAAATTAGAATCTCTAATTTTAGCCATTCAAAATTACCACCTGAATGCCAAGGGCAATTCTGAAGCTTTATATAATCCAAGTAACCTCAATTTCCCTCAGGTTGTGTAACTGATACCAATGCAGTTTTCCACCATTATAATCCAAGTAGATCTAACATTTTAAAACCATATCATTTAGCTCTGTTAAAAAAATGCTGTATCTTGCAATGTTGAAGTGGAAGAACCACGTCAGAATATAATGAGTCCTTTCTTGGCCTGTGTCTCATTCTTCCACCAAGTATTGTGGAATTCCCAAGCCAGGGAGCTTATTTATTTTCAATGTTGTTTGCCCCAAATCACTTGTTTTTGTAAGAAAATGAAACTGAAGTTAAGCCAAGCTTCTTCAAAAGAAACAAAACCTCTCTGACCCTAGTTAGAGCTACTTTTATATGCCCTTACACACCCATGCATGACAGGTCATCAACCTCAACAATGCGATTGCTATCAGTACAATATTACGCCATGTGACTACAAACTGCATCATCACTGACATTCCATTTCAAGTTTTACTTTATTATCCACCTTCAGTTTTTATTGAAACATCTTATTGGACATGTTTTTCAAGCTAATTTCGGACACACCCTCACAGACCTAAAAAGTGATCTTATGAGGAAAATCCCTGTAAAACACCTGTGTGGGCGGACCACTGATGTGTGACACCTCACTTTGTCGTACACATCAGGTGGCTGGTTGCTTGTTTTGACTGTATGTGAATTCAAAATATTAAAAGAATACAGTGTGGAGAACAGGGTACACTAAAACCCCATGTTCAGTTTGGAAAATCTGGATCTTTCTCACATGTGCAGAAATGTTTTCTTTCCTGTTATGGAGCTCAACAGTTAAACAGTAAACATATTAGGGAACAGAAGCAAAAAAAATGTTATTTTTACTTACAACTTTCTCTTTGGAGCGAAGTACGCCCAGCTTGCCGAAGCGCACATGAAAGGGTGAGCACTGGTACGTGCCATCTCTCTGGCGGACAACCACAACATCGATGCAGCCCGATAATGTGGCCTGATTAATGCCCTTATACAGCTCTTTGACGGTCACAAGCACCTGACCTGCCAGCTGGCCCACGTAGTTCATAGTGTACGCCTGGAGGGGGGGAAAGAACAAAATATTAGTTATGGGAACGACTGGATGAGGGTGTTTTGTTTAGGTAGAGTCCAGAGGAGATGATACTATCCACTCCTGCAAGTCATGGAATTTGTGAGTTTTCCTTTATTAAATTAAAAATGTCTTGGTCTATTTTTTCTCTGTAGACCCCTCACAGTCCATCCATTGTTACCTTTTCTTTTAAGTATCTTCTTCCGGACAGTTAGGCTAAATCATTTGTCTTTTGTGTTCATCTCTCAGCTCCCTCACTGCCTGTTTGCCTGCCCTGTTGTGTCTGTTATCTCCTGACCTGCATAAAGACTGAGCCAGAGTGCAACTGTGACTCCCGTCACTGGCCGCGGTCCCACATGAGCAACAGCAGAGATGGGAGCTGACGGCTGGCCTGGAACAATGAGAGGAGACAACCTCACACACACATCGTTCCCACTGCCCTGCTGCCGTGAAAGCAGCCGACTTCCTGTTTACATTCACAACCCTCTGCTACGTAAATCAAATACAAACAGTACAAGCCAAGACAAGTTCTGCTGCTATACTTATATGGGTTTGAATGAACTCTGGACATTATCATAAGCACTTTTTGTCACTTGGGACAAACTGATTGTGTGACTGTAAATTTCAGAAGCAAACTGTCCCAGCTAACAGATAATCATCTAAACTCTCCAGCCTTCCTGTAGCTTCTCACTAGATTGTTTGCAGTCATTTGTGCACTGTGACGCCAAGTGTGTGCAACTATTAACTTAGCAAACATGAGACTGGCTTTGTTTGGTTCAGGGTCTATTTTAATGGGGTTTGCAAACACAGTCACCCGCTGACTTCACATGGTTTATGTAACTTTAAATTGCCACACTGACCTTATGTTCAGAGTACAGCCCTGAGAGCAGTGAGTTGAGTGCAGGGGTGTAGAGAACGGTGAAGGGTGAGAAGAGTGACAAGAAAAACTATCATGGATATTTTCCCTACAGGATCAGGTAGTAAACTTATGTGCAACTCAACAAGCCTAATTCCAAACCAACAGCTGTCACTATACACTAATTGCTTAAAGGGTATTTTCATCTCATTTTTATTATATCATTTGAGGCCTTCTGTCAACAAAACGAAGCTTAATCATCCCTACAAAAGAGGGCTATGCAATATGATGATATACACTGTGGGATGATAGTACAATGTAATCTATCGTTTCATGTTGAGCAACATATTTTGGTCATCTGGACTGAGCTTCACGTTCTTTTACCCGAAACGGATTCAGGCAGGACAGCAACATAAGGTCAACACAAACAAACATGGTGGAAAGTGAAAGTGGAGCAGTAATTCTGACAAGGAGACATCAGGCTCTTCTCTAAAATGGTAAATGGTCTCTATTTATATAGCACTTCTAGTCTTGATGACCACTCAAAGCACTTTACACTGCAGTTCATTGCCATTCTCGCACACATATACAGTGCATCTATGGGCAGCACTTTCTGGGTTTAGTATTTTGCCCAAGGACACTTCGGCATGCAGGTGGTGAAGACTGGGATCAAACCGCCGACCTTCTGGTTAGAGGATGACCGCTCTACTAAAACAATACAAGACGCTTATACTTAGGAGAGTTTTGTAAGAAATGTTACAAACACATACCAGAAAACCGTACATTACAAATTATGCCACAGTCCGGTCTCCGCAACAGACTTAAACATCAATAACCTAATTTATCATGTGTGCAAGAATCATATCAAACAGTACTTATAGAGTATATGGATGAGATCATTAATGTTGCTTACAACTTACACCTAAGAGAAGGCACAACTTCTGCCAACTTTGTGCCAAAATATTATCAACAACCTGAGCTGACACTCCAACTACCAACTACCTGACAATTAGATAAAGCTAACATTTTCAGGAAAGTCCTGCAAAGTCTTTGCATAAGTGCAACTGAAAAGGACTAACACTGAATATTTTCCTACTTCGCTACAACAAACGTCTGCTGTGACATTTGAATATGCTGGTGAGTTTGCAAAACTCCTTCAGGCATTTACAGAGAGGTTTCAGGACGTGAAATGTAAACAAAGGAACATGCTGCGCGGTTTAACTTGGAATGAGCCGAGGTCCGTGACAACCTACAACATGAAGTCATTAGGCTTCAAAGCAAGCCTGGAACGGAAACTTCAAAATGACAGATTGACAATCTTTACAACTGGAATTGAACATAACCAAACAAATAAAAAATGCTGTAAAACCACATCACGACTGCTTGAGTGAAATTAATTTATGTAAAGCATAAATTAAATCACCAACACATTTCAGGGTTTAAGAAGGCGAAAAGCCAGCATAAATTAAACTGGATCCATCTTTATTAAGACTTTGATCAATACATTTGCCTTTAATTAACATGTTTCTGTTTAGCATAATGCTTATATATTATTATATACCCCAAAAAAGCGCTGCCTGAAACCATTTAAGACGATTCATGGGAGAAACCCTAACACACACAGAAGTTACAAATTTACTTCCATGTGGCAGAGTAACACTTTGAATATAGAAGAAGTACTTTATGTCAGGAAGCAAGTTATGTAATTTTAACATTTACCACAACACCACAGAGTAACACTGGAGGTGCAGTATGTGCTACATTCTTGAATCGTGGTCTGGCACAGTGGGAACACTAAGTGCAGAGATACACGAAGAAGTCTGTCATAACAACAAGGCTAAAAATGGTTATTATATAATAGTCAATATTCTATAGAAGATACAAAAAGCTCTCTTGTGCAGCAGCTGTGTGGAAAGATGCCAGTATTCAGATATCTGGAACAGTCAGAGGCGACAAATGTACTTGAACTGCTTCTAATGATTTCTTCATTCTGACAGTGTCAAACGTAGAAGTAAACACAAGTAGCTATGACACCCGAGCCAAAACTACAATTTAGCTATAATTTTGTTAAAGAGGTAATTTACAGATTAAGCAGGTGATGCAGGCTCCTTGATCCAGCCTGGATTGCTGGTGTATATCAGTGTCCTACTCTCTTCTTTCACAGTTTAAGTTATCCCTAAATACAGTCTTGAATGTAGCCTTAAAACTTGGCTACAGTATTGACCAATAAGCTTACAAACATCACAAACCAAACAATACAACTGTAGTCAACCCTGTAGCTGAAGCTGTGACCATGTCATTCTGACTCACCAGGGACCAAGACGACCTCAGAGACAAGGACTCGTCCTGCTCACTGTTGTCTGTGTTGTCCTCTGTGTTGCTTCCCAGCAGCTCCCTGCCCCCCCATGATCTCGACCTCTTCATCACCAGCTCCTAGTTTACCCACATCAGGATACTCCACTGGAACCAGTGTTTTCCTCTCTAAGACTACGGCAATAATGCCTCACTGCCATCCTGAATCCAATCTCAAATGTAGCCCACCTTATCACCTATGAATATACCTTCCCAGGCATAAACACTGATACTCTATCTCACGCCAACGGAGTTTATGCAACAGTGTCATAAACTTTGTCATCCTTTTCTTGGGTATACTTTTCAGGATATGCATTTGTGCTCCTGCCATCTAACATGACACAAAGCCTCCAGCCAATGGGACGGCCTCTTTGAGGTAGCGGTGTGTGGCTGATAAGGGGCAGCTGATTTTCTGCCAACAGTGTTTTTCCCTGATAAGAGCAAAGCTCAGGGAAAAAGGCCGAGCAGTTCTCTGCAACATGACGTTCGAGCACAGTCAGTCACATGTTTGGTACAATAGTTGCAGCGTGTGCTTGTTATTGTGCATGACTAATCAAGGGGAGCTGGACAGCGAGTGGCTGCAGGAGTCGACCAATGGGGTGTTCAGTGCAGTGGATCTCTACTACAAGTCGCACTTTACCCTTTTTGACATCCTGGCCATGTGATTGCAAAGATAAAACAGGTGAAACTCCTGCAAAAGTCCCGTCAATCAATTTCTCTTCAGGAATTCTTTACATAACACCACAGTTTACTAGAATTAGCCAAAGTGCTAATTCAATCATATCTGTATAGAGTGGATACATTCATGTGACTGACATCCAAGCAGTGGAGAATTCAGATCTGTTTTTGTCATCAGAAGATCCTCTGTGGCGCCAATACCATCATCCTCCTGCCTGGTTTAGCTCCTAAGTGAGTTCATGAGATAACATAAGTCATGAGACTCCTCCATTAAAGGCCTCATCCCCACTCTCCCATCTGCTAAGCCTTTTGTAAACAAGACCAGTGAAAACAGAGGCCCACTGAGATGAGGGCTGTTGGTTCATCTTCCTCCTGTGTTAGGGTCCGTCCATTCAGGGCTCTTGTCAAATTCTTTAGAAGAGATACTTTCCTTTTAGAAGTGAAAATTACATGACTTGTAATGAGTCGTGACAATGGCCGAATACACTTAGACAGAATAAACATTGTATTGCTAAGTGCAAACTACATGCGAGTATTATGGTTCTAATTTCACCCTAACTTGATTATTATGGTGTGTACACGTGGAGTTACCTCAAGCACATTCACTTTGAGTGGCTGACAAAGGCTTGAGTCCTGCGACCAAGCTGCGGCCAATGAGACCACACAAGGTCATGTTACACTCAAGTATTAGGTTACAGCAAACTGCATGAAATGAGCCCACTTATTATGCGAGTGAGATAAATCATGACAACCACTGCCAAAGAAAAACAGTCTGGGGTTGGATTGCGGGGCAATAATACAAAAACAAACCGTTTTCAAAAGGAATGTTGAAATTGATTCAACCATTCAATTGCTTGTTTTCAGACAATTTTCCGAATGTTGTGAATTTCGCGATAAAACCCCCAGAAAGATTGCAAACTTAACTGTTTAAACAGCTGCCAGATTATTAGGTACACTTAGCCCTGCAATAAATCCTAATATCATGATGGTAATGATGTCCAATCGCTCTTTAAACCCTTTTAGAGACATGCTAATTCAATTGTTATGGTAATTTTGAAGGATGTAGTATCGCCGTTAATCTAATTTTGCTTTAGAATCATGGCGATTATTTGATTCATCACCTGACAAAACTGTTTTTAAATCAATTAATCATTTCAGTAAATTTGAGTGATACTTATTGCTTCTAAATTATTAAAATGTTAGGATTTTACACTTTTCTTTGTCATTAATACAAGACTAAACATTTAGGTTTTGGACTAATGATCAAATTAAACAAGCTCCTGTAATGACCTTTTTAAACATGTATCCTCTATCCCCCTATTTATTGACGTTATAGATAGAATGCACATTCAGGAGAATCACTAGATTATTAACTAGATTCATTGATTGTGAATTGACTGATAGTGAAGACAGTTCCGTGTCAACACCTCCACCAAGTACAGCCTCTAAAAAGCCAAATAATTTGATTTTACACCTTTTTAAAAACACTTTCAACAAGAAGTGGACATTTCTGACAGGAGCCTGTTGTGTTGGGACTCAACGCCAGTAGTGAGAAGACCCAGTAAACTGGTTTCATAACAAGGCTGATTTAAGGTTTTGTAAGGTACTTGAATGGCGAGGCGATGGCCTGACTTGAGTGTTTGTGATTGAATGACAGTATCAGTGGGAGGATATCACACACACACCACCACATTTACATTAAGAGCCTCACAGAACTGGGTTTCTCCCAATAGACTTTGTAAACTACTGTGGTTTCGAACCAGCCGCTCAGAGGCAGGTGGGGTTGGATGGTGAGGTGGCAGCACTGTTAGACTCCTGTATAACCCAAACAAGCTAACTAGCTTCACACATAACGCACAGATATGACGTTAGCCCGAGCTTTTATGGCTAAAAGTGCTAATTCCATACCCTAAAGCCGACATGACTTGTTTTAGGAGTAACCGGTAAAAACCGCACTCGTGAATGAAACAAAAACAAATCACGGAAATAAGCGGAAAAGGGAACAGAAAACGAGCTTTTTTTATAAACGTGTGTTGTTGAGCCGCCGCTCGACATGTCCACAGATCTGAAGCCACGAGACAGTGGAGCAGATGAATAAGTGGACGTTTCTAGATGAATGGAGCCGGGGCTCCGCTAGCTGCCAGTGAGTTCACCCGCAGCTAGCTCCGGGGGTTTACGTTACCGTTAACAGCAAACACGGTGAGAGCCGCCGCTAACGCTGCTCCGCCGGTTCCCCCCTGAAACGTGGAGCCGCTCGTTTGCGGGGTGCGATGAGTGGATCTGAAACCCGCTTGAATTAATCCATCGTGGCTAAAGCGGTGTTAGCCAGCGTACAGGCTAGCTAACGTTAGCTTGAATCAGAGGAGGGGAGAGAAAAAGAAAAACACCGCACCATCACAAGCAGCTGCGGTGGAAACGAGCGTTTACCTTTCGGTCGCTTCAGCTGGGGGGTGGGGGGGGGGATGCTGCCGGTGAGGGGACGCCGTGGTGTCCTCAGCGAGCCCCCATGTCTGAGCCCGGTGGAACTCCTGGGAAGCCTCCTGACGTGTCCGAGCCTGGACCACCGCGGCGGGGGAGCAGCGAGCTCAAGTTGACGGGACAGGGAGACGCGCGGAAGCGGCGGCGGCGGCGCGCCCGCACACAGCTGCTGTCACCGGGCTCAGGGTTAAAGGTGCAGAGGGAAGGATCCAGGTGACAGGGAACTGCTGGTCTGTTAACATGTCAAATAAACCTGGAGATGTTTTCACTCGCGTGTGATCATCTGTTCAGTTTCATATTTACATCAGGAGCCGGTCCTTTCTACGGAGGCCGCCATGTTTTTTACAGTAGTCCAAACTAAACACCTTTTGAGTTGTTATGACAACTGAAGGCTGCCAAAGGTGGTCTTTCCGCATTCCATTATACCTCGGACCACGGAATCTATCTATCTATCTATCTATCTATCTATCTATCTATCTATCTGTCTGTCTGTCTGTCTATCTGTCTATCTGTCTGTCTGTCTGTCCATCCATCCATTTATATGTATATCTATCTATCTATCTATCTATCTATCTATCTATCTATCTATCTATCTATCTATCTATCTATCTATCTGTCTGTCTGTCTGTCTGTCTGTCCATCCATTTATTTATCTATCTATCTATCTATCTATCTATCTATCTGTCTGTCGGTCCATTTATCTATCTATAAGTCTATCTATCTCGACAAGTTTTTTTTACTGTTTATTAGCACTTCTGTCATTAAATGTGTCGTACTGTCCAATTACTGTCTGTGTCCGTTTTAAGGTGTTACTATGCGTCAAATGCAGAGTAATGTTAATGCTCATAATATTATGAGCTGTTTTCTCGCTGGCAAACGTAAACGTTGTTCCTGTGCAACTGGAACACTGTCAACTCGACGAGGGCAGCGCTGTAATGGAACTCTGCATCTTTCATGTTTGGAAGGTGAGGGTGAGGTGAGGGGGATTCAGCTGCAACATGCAACTTCACCACTAGATGTCTCCCTTAATTCTACACACTGAACCTTTAAGCTCAATTATTCATTTCCTTAAATATTATAGTGGATCTTAAAAAAGCATGAGTTTGCTTTTAGAAAGACTTTTGATTTCACAGCAAATCATAGAGAATATATTAAACATGGGATTACAGGGACTATCTTTATGAATGAAAGGTATCCTCAGTGAAGCTGTTACATACTGTATCTGACCCTGAAGGCCCTTTATGAGACCAGGATCCCACTCTGGGTGACATCCAGCAGGAAAACCATGCAGAGATCAAATGGCACTATTCGTTTTCTAATATGCCATTAATCCTCCAAATCCATTTTTTGTTTTTGTTTTGCAATAATCAAATTACTCAACTTAAACAAAGACGTTTGACATGAGATTATATAATGCCAAAGGGAAACCTCTCCAAAGCAGGTGCAGCTTTATTACAACACAGAGCGTGTGGAAGAGAAAACAGACTTCATGTTTACCTTTTTGGTTAGATACACAGCCCCAGAACAAACGCTGCAGGATAGTTTAATGTTCACGGCTTCCTTCTGTTTCACCTGAAACAAAACAGTCCCTCTACTTCAAACACATTTCTTCTGTAAGTGTGTGACACTCACATGACTAGTTCAAACAGAACATCTCACCAAGTATGACAATAATGTCTGTGCTCCTTTGCAGAGTTGTGAGGGCTGAATGAACCACTTCCAACTGTCACGTGTGTTTGTGTGTGTGTGTGTGTGTGTGTGTGTGTCACACTCGTGCTACTCTACACATCAACGGGGTTTACCTGGTCCACCTCTCCAACAAAATGCTGTAAGGACGGACAGTTGTAGCTTGCCAACAGCACATCAAAGGCTCAGAGGGATCAGTGGAAAAAGTTGACATCAATGACACATTTTTCCAACACAAAGCAAAAGGCTAAAGTTCATAACGTCCGTTTCTTCCTTTATTTTTTTTTTTACAGTACATAAACCTCAGTGGGACATGGTTTGAGGGGTCACAGGTCACCCAAATGTTATACTGTAATATTATAAAAACCAATGCTTTGCTTCTGCTGCTGTTTTTAAAACAAAGAGTAATGACAGGTCAACCATTTCCCATACATTACGTAAGCTGCTTATGATGGCCAGAAGGGACAGAAGACATCTCAAGCAACTACAAGCGAACCATTATCATCCCTCACATTCACTGTTTACTCCCTTAATAAGCAATGCCCAAAGCTTTTTAACCCAGCACATGAAAGACGCAGGGGGAAGCAGCTGGATTCATGATTTATTTAAACTGCTTTGGTGCACCGGCATGTGCCGGGGTAAAATGCTTTGGAGACAGCCCAGTCGTCAAATCTTAATCTTCTTTATTTCATCACCCTTTAGTCTTTCTTCTCCTCCTTGTTCTCGTCGTCTGGGTTGTAGACACTGACAGTGAACTCGCCAGCTTCCTTTCCGTACTTGTTCTTGACCTTGAGGGCGTATTTGCCAGAGTCAGCCGTGGTGACGCAGTCGATCGCGATGCTGGCAAACTTCCCATGCTCCAACGTGAGCTTGATGTGGCTATCAGATACCAGCTCCCTTTCGTTCTTTGTCCAGCACACCTCGGGTAAGGGCTCACCCCAGACGTTGCCGGTCAGGTTCAGGGACTGAGGAGAAGAAGAGGGATGCAGGGTTTTTGTTGTGTTTCGTACACATTTAGATTTCTGAGGACAGAGATGCTCCAGGAAGGATGTGATGAAAAACAAAGTGGGTGCTGAGACAAAGCACTTAACACAAAGTGAGTATCTAATTAATTTACCTTGCCCTCTTGAATTGCAACCACATCTGGTAAGCCTCCAACAACACGAGCGCGGTCTACACAAGGAATACAAGAGTCAGCCAAGAACAACCTGAAGCATTTATTAGGTGCACGACCTAACAATCACTTGACTCTGCCTTTATGTCATAAAACATGCCACAGTATTTATTTACTCTTCTCTATGCATGAATGATGTTGCGATTTTTATTATCTGAAAACTTTCTTTTCTTCTATCTGTGGTGAATTAAGATTTAATAAAATAACTTAAAGTCTTAAAACTCCACAACTAAAAATTCTATTAAACCAAAGCAACCTCTATATCCTGAAATATGTTACACCACTTCATAAAGCATTTGGTTTCTCTCAGGAGAAACCAAAGAATAAATAATCACTTACTTCTTTCTGCAATTGCTGCCGCCCTGCGGAAGGAAGGAGTCGGACATTGTCAGAAACATCATAATTTTTTTCTCCTACGCTATACAATGCCAGGAAATGTATTTTGATTGCTTCTCAAAGGGCCCACACAGTACACAGACTATTTTTAGTTTGTGATGGCCGTTAATATTTATTTGTGTAAACATCCTCTTCAGACAGAAATACACAATTATGCAACACGAGGCGTCGTTTACTTACTTGAGCCTCTGGAATTCTTCAAATGCCTCTTCCCAAGCTGCACCAGAAGAAAAATCAATTTTGTTACAGAAAGGGAAAAATAGTCAGTGTTTCCTCTTTTCAATTTAAAAAGTTTAACTCACCCTTTCCAGTCAGCTCAAAGACTCTCTTTACTCCGTCCTTGCCATCAAAGATGTCCATAGTGTATTTGCCTTTGTCCTTCTCAGTGGGCTCATTGATCTTAAGCCAGAGCTGCTCTCCGGTGAATCCGGACTTAACTCTCTCTGAGGCGGCGATCTTTGCATCTCTGAAGGGGAAATGAGGAGAATAGCGATCATGTAAAGAATATTTTAAAACTAACTAAAACTGTGCAGCATCATGTACACTGAAAACCACGATTCAAATTGGAAACGAAAGCGATGATTCTAGCTAAGCTTCCTGCACAAACATCCGTATTCTAGTAAAACATGTGTTTTCATATAGTTCAAGAGTGACAATTATATTTACAAAATGATCAGAAAAGAATGTAGTATACAGTCGGGGAATACATACTTTTGGAGCCAACCAACACGCATTTCCTCATGGTGATATGTAACCGTGGAGTGGAGGACGATACCGTGTTCAGTGCTGAGGACTTTAATTTCACAGGAGGAGTTGGCTAAGAGGGGAAAAAAACATAAATCAGGAATTTATTTACAGCCCATTTAAAACCAAAGGATAAGGAAAATAGTAATGAAGCAATTCGTGGCTGTGAATAGTTCATGCTGAGGAAAATGTTGCACATTGGCACATTCTCTCTGTGGGTTTTTAATTATATGTGTAGCGCTTCATTGTGTGTGGTCATTCATTACTGCTTGATACGTGTGAAGCTAAATGACTCACCAATAACCCTGAACAGCTCATTCATTACAGTCTGATATCCTGGGGGAACAAAGGCGGCAGCAGTAATTAATGTCAGATTCGCCGATACTTCTTTTACCAGACTTACACCATTGATTTCCACTTTTTCATCAGTTTGAAAATTCGACTTCACCTGCGTCTGTCAGATTGAAGAGGCTCTTATCTTTGCCTCTGTCATCCCTCAGATGTACCTCATAAATACCGGCATCCGATTTGGAGATCTAGAGTTTGAAGTAAAAGCAACTTTAGTGTCCACAAGACAACAATACATTCCCTTTATCCCTCAAACTGAGGATAATACTGTGTAATTCTTAGGACAGATAACAGACAGAAGAACAGCCAGACAGAGACAATCTAGACAGAAAAGGCCAGCTTTTCTGTCGCCCAGGATGCTGCAGGCGGTGAAAGGAAAACATGGAAAAGGTAAGACGAGGAGGACACATGGAGAAATTATGGACATGAATTTATGGCGACAAAGATTATGTTCAGACTTTGGATCTTGGTGGTGGAGGAACTTCATCTGCAGGCGGCTTTTTTCCTCCTCTTTCTTTCTGTTTCTCTTGCTTAATTATCCACTGTGAATTAGACAGATAAGCAGGTTAATGGAGGTGCGAATGACGGACAGGAGCGCCTCTCCAGAGCTCATGCAATGACACCAATCCTCTCTTTCTGAGTGATGTTTATACAGTTTCAATGCAATGGTGCCTTGAAACTTCAATATAACTTCTCTGGCACTCGAATTCAAAACCTCAAAAAGACAAGAGCTTTCATGTTGGCCAGAGGAGTTAGATTGAATACAGTTAGAAATTAATAAATGAAAGAATGAATGACTGACGATGAATGAATGAAGCACACAGATAAACCATACGTTGCATTTGCATTGTATAGCCATAAATGTTTGAAAACACGACCTGTAAGCAATAAGAATCAAAATGTCGAAATAAGAATTAAAAGTAAAAATTTCAAAAATAGAGCGTTAGCTGGATCCAGTATACGTCTATTCTGTTTTCCAAGGATGACATGCTGATGTGCTGACTCCAGCACCGCTCAGGAGCGTGAATATTTAAAAAAATGTTTCATCATTTATGATTTTCTGTGTGTCAGAGAGGGAAGGTTAGCAGCGTAGCAACTAGTCTACCACAAAGATGGAAGCATAGCTGCACCAGCAGCATCACTACTTGCTCCGTACTCAGCCCACGACTCCTCACAAATAGCGGCCTGCGTATAATGGGCTGACCTTTCCGATATTAAAGGTCAACTCGCCCTCCTGTCTCTCGATCTTCTGGGCATCCTCATCATCGTCCGCAATCTCAATTTTGTCCTTGTACCAGGTGATCTCGGTCTCGGGTCTGACATTTCCGATCTGAGGAGCGAAAGAAGGGACGTGGGAATGAGTTGACTCAGCTAAACTGAGACTATTTACTGTATGATGGTCATACTTAAACATTAGTAAATAATATTTGCAGTTCCGTTTCTTACCTTGCATCTCAACAGCACATTACATTCTGGAGTGACAGCAAAGTCAAGGTACTCGACAAAGTGAGGACCTGTGGAGAGTCAATGGAAAATAACCTTAGAAACACTTGTGTAAATTGTGTTGAATTTATTTAACACTGAAGAAAGATCTCTCACCTTGTTTCCTGACCCATTCTGCCCTCTCAAATTCTGATTTCTTCTGAAGCTCCCTGAATTCTGGACAGGGGCAAAGAAAATGTGACAGTTAAATATCATATCCTAAATTCTTGAAATGTTTCGTTCCTGAAAAGTAAACTTAAGAAGACATGAGGGTGAAGAAAAGGTTGTCTTCTGCTGCCCCTCAATGGACATGTATCATAACTGCAGTGAATGCAACACACCCAGCAGAGCAAGGTGTTCAGTGTGTGTGATTAAAAAATGATCTGCAGGTTGCGGTGTCTGCTCTGTATTCAATACAATAAATTAATACAATTAATATTAACAGCATCAGTATGGATATTAAAGTATCATTTAAGTTCTTACCATCTCCAATGAGCACCAGGCTGGTTGCCCCCTTGGCCTTTCCATCCACCAGGTTAAAGGTGAACGTTCCCTCATCGGTGACCTCCAGAGAGTCCATGAACATCTCAATGATGCCAGTGGACTTGTCGAAGTTCATTGAGTATTTCTGGAAGAAATAAAGGAGAGTGTGTCACAGAGAAACACAATTCTATCAATCTGAAAGATTCTCCATATTAGAAGTACAAATTAGCCTGGAGTAGGATTCCGACCTTTCCCTGAGTAACGAGGACGTCGTTGAAGACGTATTCCACTTGGCAGGCAGAGCTGCATTTCTCCACCTGAGTCCAGAATCGCACGCAACCCTTCTCAAGCAACTCCATGGACATTTCTTTCTTGAAGGGAATAACTAGAAAGAACCATATTTATCAACACTCTTGTAGAACCAAATGTACTTTTATGACCACTGCTTGGAAACTACAATGTTCTTGACAAACATAGTTAAGACATGTTTCCAAACTATATTCAGAACAATATCTGCATTTTATAATAAAGCAGTGTAAGATCTGTGCTGTGTGGATATTCACCAGGGAACTTGTGTTCATGGCTGATGTCCAGGAGACGCTTGAGACCTGTCAAATAACAACGGCAGCAGCAAAGGGATCAATGTTATGACCTCTGCAATCATTCATCCAACTATTACTTAAATATTTCCACACCCCTGACAAAGAAGTTATTTGAGATAACATTTCAAGACAAACACACATATTTAAGCCTATGGGTGCAACACATGTTATAACCATATAACAGACATGAGCCTCTCTCACTCTTTTAGCACTTATGTCATCCATAGAAATATCAAGTGAATCAAGTTGCAGGGACGAAGGAGCAGAGGTTCCAACACCGTCGGCTGACTCACCCTCCTCGGTGAGTGTGTAGCTGGAGGAGATGCCGTCAGTGTTGGTGACCACACAGGAGAAGGTTCCCAGATCTTCCAGGGAGGGGCTGTTGAAGATGGCTCTGGACCTGGAGACGAGCGGTGACAAGCAGGATGTGAGGAAAATAAATGTCTTTCAGTTGTTTCCCGGGGAGCTGCATGACAAATGGTTCTCACATGTGGTGCTTACCTGCCGTGTTCATTGACAACAGTCAGCCGTGAGGAGTCTGTAATGGTCTCGTAATTCTTGGACCAAACAAACTCGGAGCTTTCATTCATCTCGGAGCATTCAAAGACCATAGAGATGATGCCATCATCGTCGACGTCCACATAAATGTCTTTGGTGCCTGAAAGCAGAGCCAATGGTTACTGTGTGTGTGTGTGTGTGTGTGTGTGTGTGTGTGTGTGTGTGTGTGTGTGTGTGTGTGTGTGTGTGTGTGTGTGTGTGTGTGTGTGTGTGCATCACTGATAGGTTACAGATTTCCAGTCTGGAAAAAATACAACTCCAAATATTTCTACACTTTCCAGGAAAACTCTACACTAAATGTGTGCGAGTTATGTAACAACCACACTCACCAGGGTGAGTCTGGGCCGGGATCGGACCCAGGACAGCCGATGCCTTTCCAACTCCAGCAAGATTTTGAGCGCGCACAGTGAAGAAGTAGGATGTACCAGCTTTCAGCCCGGTAATCTGGACAGTTGAAAACAACACTGATTCATTATTTCATAAACATATTTCTCATGAAGATACAACACTGACACATTGAAACCATCATTCATATTGTATTCACTTCCTCACCTTCATGTATTTCTTCTTGTTGGCCTTCTCATGGGCAGCCTTCCAGCCCTTCCCTCCAGCAGAGGTCTCCTTGAGATCCAAGTAGTACCCGTTGACAGGAGTGCGGCCCTCAAATGCAGGCGGCTCCCACAGGACCACGACAGAGGTGTCACGGACCTCCAGCACGTGGAGACCAACGGGAACACCTTGAAGGAGCAACAAGAACGTTTAGTAAGTGCTTCACCGGGCTTCTGAAGAATTGCAAGATACTTTAAATTTGATGAACATATACTTGGCATGCATATTTATATTGACAGTTCTTTTTCTGAGTACACAAAAAAATATATCCAAATCAAACAAAGAGTATTTATGCTCCAAGACATACTTCTAATGTATATTAGCAAACTATTTTAAATGTAATTCTGTAGTGTTTTGAGGAGCTTGCACTGCTTCGTTGTTGCTAACACAGTTAATTGTATCAATGGAATGTATTGTAAGTTGTTTTTTAAGTTGACAAAAGACAAAAGGTTTTCTGTTATTGTTGTACCGCATTTTACTCGGTTGTGATAATAATTGTTGTCAGCAAAACGTTTTCCGGTGCATTTATCGTACTTTGGACCAAGCTCTTGTCTTCTCCCTTATTAGTTGTATGCATTTTCCTCTGTGAAGTGTGCAAAGACACATCCACGTGATAACAACTGATCCCGACTTGTCTTTTGTAAATTGACTGTCTGTCTTAATGTCTTCCTTTACCTGGCACAGTAATGGTCCATTCCTTGCACTCCAGAGATGCACTGGCCAGAGAGGCCTTGCTCACACCTGCCATGTTCATAGCGCGCACCTGGAACTGGTAGAAGACGTTCTCCTTCAGGTTCTCAGCCTAAAGGAAGGCAAGTGCAGATCATGAGAAATTATTAGAAGTTCAGTTGTTACAAATACAATTAGTAGATAAACTTATTTGTGCACCACACAACGCCTACATTCAGTTCTGTGACTTACTTTGTAGGTGGTTGTAGTCAAAGCTTGGTGGTTCATTTCATGCCATTTCCCCACAACCTTTCCCTTCACAGTCCTGTAGTCCACAAAGTATCCCCTGATATCAGCCCCTCCATTGTTAGCAGGCGCGGTCCAGCCCACCACCATGAAGTCCTTGACGGCCTCCAGCAAGGTCACACCAGTGGGCCTCCCAGGGACGGCTATAGATAGAGTAGATAAGGTGGTCAGTACTGGTATGAGTTATTGTAAAAGACAGAGTGTGAAAAAGAAGTGAGTCAAAGATCATTTTTCAGATATTCAGCCCTTACTTATTTATCATTTCCTTGAATAATAAATTCTGTCCTAAACATAATCCCATACAGATGACCTGGTATTTGCCGAATATTGCACAGATCTTAGTGGTCATTAGTGTTCAGACATCACAGAAATTACTCACGCAACTGCTGAACATGCTTTGCACACAGAGTTATTTCAATGTATAATGTACTTACGCTCGAGGCCAGAAGCCGGCTGACTCTCATTAGGTTCATGCTCTTTAAGAATCACAATGTTTTAGCCTTCAGCGTGGCCATGCACCTAGAGGCACCCCTGAAGAGTTGTCAAACAGCAAAACAGAACCCGAGCAAAATCCACTTTATACAGAAATCAATACCTACACAGAGAAAAAGCATTTTTAAACAGGATCTCAATTGTTATTTAATCGACTATTAAATGGGAAACAGCAAAATGACAAAATCCACTGTTAGTAATGAGCATGTCATGCAGGCACATGCAATTACACCCACGAGCAGTCACATACAAACAAATGTCACTTGTGTGCATGGCATTCATGATATGAGGGAATTGGCAGCAAAAGAGGAGATAATATCTAGAGAATGGATGTGAAGTAACTGAGAATTATGATTCAATGTGTTTGATTAGTTAACAGGAAAGAATAGATGAAAGTTAATGGACGTAGATGAGTTTAGAGAATCTCATGGCTCAGAGGTCGTGTGTATGGATTTGAATCTTAATGACAAAAACAGGAATGAGTCTGTGCAGCAATTATTCCTGGGAGAAATAAATGAGGAGAGAAAATGTCTATGGGCAAAGTGAGAAATGGAAGTGAGTTCTGATGGGGACACTCACCGATGGCAGCCTTCACAACCACAGCATCAGAATCGTGGGAGCTGTGGCTGTAGCCAGCAGCATTCACTGCCTTCGTCCTGAACACGTAGTTTTCTCCAGTGGTCAGGCCATGGCACACAAACCTGTACATAGGGAAGAGAGTTTGATCGTATCAACAGAAGAAGAACGGGGCTAGTGCCAACCTTCACATTTTTTAAACTTTTGATTTATACCTTTAATATTACAAATTACAATGAATAATACTTTGGGCCTTGTGTGGATTGTGAGAGAAAAACTTAAAACGTGTCTTGAAACAGTAAACTGGCCAACCTGGTCTGCTTGACAGGCTTGTTGTTGCATGGCATCCAGACATCAGAGCCGACCACGCTGCATTCAATATAGTACCCAACCAGGTGTGTGACTACTTTTGAGGCCCCCCATAAGACAGCCACTGAGGTGTCGGTGTTCCTGATGGCCACTGGGTTGCCCGGAGCGCTGGGCAGGTCTGTTGAGAACAAGGGACATAAGAGTAAGTAAGAAAGACAGACAGGGTGTTAGACTTACTACAGTGAAAGTTCATTATGATATAGGCTTAAGGTCATATTGTCCAGCCCAATGCAGAAATGTGCTGATAAACTGTGACACCTATACAGTCTTGCAGGCTCACCCAGTTTATCTCCGACTGTGATCTCTCCTGTGGAGACGGAGGCCTCGCCCACGCCAGCCGAGTTGCTGCAGCGCACACGGAAGCTGTAGGATTTACCCTCCGCCAGGTCAAACAGGGCAAAGCGGGGAGACTTGACTGGCATACTGGTGTTCACCCTCTGCCAGGTTTCTGTTCCTGCAATACACTGAGGTAGAGCCAGCGACGTGTCAGACTGATGACAATAGGCATTTAAAATACATTCTAAACAGATAAAAACAGAAAAATAAACAGATTACGGAGCAGCAGAAATATAATCACTGTCCCTGTAGCATAAATAAAATTCCTCGTTATAACAATAATCAAAATAACACTGGGCTCGGAAGCAAACAATCAAATGTAGTTCGCTTTCTCCTCACCTTCTCAATATAATACATGACTCCTTCATGACCTCTCTGGACTGGGGGCTTCCAGGCGAGCACCACATAGCTCTTGGTCGCCTCAGTAACCACAACATCCGATGGTTCTCCAGGGACGAAGCCCACTGAAGAGACGAGAGGACCAGGAGACTAAGTACAAGATGCTCAAATACCAATCTATCAACATGAAAAGCCATTTGCCTGGTGAAAATATAAAATAAATAGTCAGAATGTCCGATTTTGATGCGTAACAGTGTTGACATGTCACCACAGAAACATTGCAGACAGTACACTGAAGTTAAGGTTCGATACCCAGCTCTACACCTTGTATCATTGAACTAACAGATTTTGATGTTGTCGTACCAGTGGGATCCTCCTCGGTAAACTTGATCATCCCAGTCCAAGGAGCTAAGGGACCAGCTGTTGAGGAAAATAAAAAAAGAATTGATTAGAAATGCATTTGCTGGCCTTTTCAGCAACATTTCAGCAGCACTGAGTCCCGAACCTCTGAGGCGACCTCTGTCGGAGTGATCCATGGCGACCACGGCCTCAGAGACGCGGGACGGACGGCTGACTCCTGCCATGTTCAGGGCCGTCACCCTGAAGATATAGGAGTGGCCCTCCACCAGCCCTGTGACGGGGAAGCGGGCGTACTTCACCGGGGTGTCATTGCACTGAGCCCAGTGATGGGTGCCTACCTCACACCTGTCAACACAAGACACACACACAGGTGATGTACAAATTACATGTGTGACGCAAAAGTAAGTCTTATTAGATGATTGAAGAAAACATCTGTCTCATTAGGACGTCACTGACATGTCCAATCAATGAACTGCTCATTATTCATGTGATCTGCTCACACAGTAAGTGAATGACTGACTGACAGTGACAGGAGACAGGTAGGAATGTATGTAGGTGTTATTCAGCTGGAAGGTAACGACACATCTGTCAAGGATTCAGTTCGATGGAAATCTGGGAGGAATTTGAGGCAAGTGCCATGTACACAGAAACACCAAAAACAGTCCTGTATGTCCAAGTAATTATGATGGATGGATGATGGACAGATGGATGATGGACAAATGGATGATGATGGATGGGGGACGAACAGATGTATGATGATGGATGATGATGGACGGATGATGATAGATGATGATGTATGGATGATGATGGATGATGGACAGAGTCACGACAGAGTTTGCTGACGCACCTGTCGATGTAGTATCCGAGGATGGAGCTGCTGCCCTCCACCGCTGGCTGCTTCCAGGTCACCACCACATAGTCCTTGTTGGCGTCATGACAGCGCACATCCAGGGGGGCCACGGGAACCCCCTCCACCTCCACATCGGCATCTGGCGCAACAAGACACACACACACACACACACACAGTGAGTGAGTAGTGCAGTTTCTATATCAGGCTGAGCCCCATTACGTACTCAGTCTCCATTTTCTGACCTACTTATGCCTTTACAGTACAGTGTGCGAGGCAGCGCTGTGCCGATCTATGATAGATTCATTTATTTCTTGGTAACACAAAACAAATTCAGAAGATTCTCTCTTGTGCATAATCCTGCAGATTTTTGGTGCAGGCACGTCACACTCTGCGGTGACTCTCCTGACATGCAGACAGATTTAGAAGCGACATCGCTCAGAGGAAACCAAACACCTCAGAAAGAGCGTCATGACACTCAGAGACACTGCAGAACGGAAAGGCTCTCTACCGAATCTGTCCTGTATGTGGAGTAATCCGTAACATGCTGTATTACACACTGTAAACTTTCAATGCACGAATCTAAAAAGCTACATTTCTAAGGTGCCTCTCTTTTGTGATTGTGGTACTTTACCTCTGACGAACACATAAGCAGAGTATGTGTCAAAGCCAGATTTGGTGTTGACGCGCAGGGTGTACATGCCCTCATCTTCCTTGTTGAGGTGGACAAGAGTGAGAGTGGCACGGTCACCAGACCAGTGGGAGTGGACCCATTTGGAGGGCTTCAGGGGGACGGCTGACGGGAGAAATCCAAACAACAGAGGTGTGATTAGCGACACATGGTGGATTAATAATCATACTAAAAGACTGCACGCTCTACTTACAGTTTCTGTACCACACGACCTCAGGCTGGTATTTCTTCACGGTGGGATAAACGATGACAGTGCAGCCCAGACTCAGGGTCTCACCCTCGCTGCCAAAGGCCACTTCAAATTTGTCGATGATGGTGGTCTCGAAGGTGACACCGTGCTCAGCGCAGAAACCATCTGCACAGATGGAAGAATAATATAAAATTTAAATTAATATTATAAAAAAACGTGACCTAATGAAGTCACAGGGTCACTGCTGTTCTTCTGCTGCAGGTTAAAAACTAGAATTCACGACCTGTGGTTGTTTTCCGCCACAAACCAGTGCCGTTTCAGTCTACATGCATTTTTCCTCCCTGACTCATATGAGGTCAAAATTGGCTTCAACTGAACATGTTTGTAGCCAATTATTCAAAATGAGGCCCAATTTTGGATTTAGCCAATGGATCTAGCTCCTGATCCTGTGTCTATGAAAGTATTTGTATATAAATGGGATGAAATGTCCGGTTGATGTGGTAAACAGTTGTGTATTCAGACATCCAGCAGATGTTACCATTCATTTGAAAATGTGCTTCTGGTCACAAGGGACATTTTAGTCCAATATTCACTTTCCATTTAGCTCTGTTTTTGAAACGTATGTGAAATTCATTATGTGCCAAACACAAAGTGTCCTTGTTATGCCTCAAAGAAATTAAATCAAAAGTGACTCACGTGGTTTAGCCTCGAGTGGACCTGCTTCCTCTTTTTCCTGGAACCCTGCAAAGAAAAATATCTAAATCAGTAACCTGTTGAAAAAATATAAATCTATTTTTGACAACATTAAAACATACGATTTTCCTGCTGTCAAACACTGATGCCATTTGACCTCTGACAAACACTCTTCCAGACACAACTGGACCACGCTGTGTTTACAACGGGCCTATTTTCACCCTCCACTCTGACCTGTGACCTTTAGCTGCAGGAAGAGGAACTGAAACAGACCAGACAGCCTCGGGACTTACTTTTGACAACAATGGTGGACACAAAGGAAGATTCTCCTTTCACGTTGAGTGCAGAAACCTGATACTGAGCAGTGTCGAGGAAATCACAGCTGAAAAGGAAACAAATCACTGGCATCTCCTCTGCATTGAATATTTCCCACTCAAAACACTCAGTTTGTTGTAGCGTGCATTGTGGACACATGTCATTGATACTGACGGCGGCTACGCAGTGTGAGCTGAAGGATTACCTACTTCTTGATCTCCAGGGAGTGCATGTTGTAATTGCTCTCTGCCGTGTACTTCTCGGAATAGGCCTTGGCATCAATGAGCACATTGTTTTTGTACCTTGAAGACAGCAGAAAGACAGCGGGTTTATTTTTACCGTTGCCCTCAGAGTGTGTAATTGCAGAGGGAGGGTGTGTGCGTTCAAGTTGCGACTGAGGAAAATAAGACGAGAGCTTTGGACAGAAACTTCTCTGTGACTCACTCACGACCGATCGCCCTCATCAGCATCTTTTTGCTGGTGTGACTCATAGAAGGTGGGGACCAGTGAGCTGGGAAAAATGTCTTACCAAGCGATCCTGGGTTTGGGCCACCCGGCCACGGTGCAGTGCAGCTTGACGGTGTTGCCCTCCCAGACCGTCTGTCCACGGGGCTTGACAATAAACTCTGGAAGGTGTGTGAGGCTGTCTGGGTTCATTTTCTTACGGAACTCGGACCACTCTTCCATCTACGTGACACGAGATTGAAGCCAGACTCTGAGATTAAGTGCAGGATTACTGGGGTTTTTATGAAAAGATGATTTAACCTTAACAGTGGAAAACAATCAAACAAAAGAAGGATGTACCGTCTTGCTCAGTTGAATACGCTCGGCAGATTCCCTGACATGCATAGTTCTGGTCTTCTTCTCCACTTTCACTTTCACGTCCACAGCCTCGCGGGCCTCCCTGACAAACAGGTTCCTCATGGCCACATAGTTGATCCCCTCCTCCACATGCTCCTCCTGGGCCTCCATCAGACCCCGAACCACTTCATGACTAAGGGGGAGGAAGGAAAAATATCTTTCAAAACATAAAACAACAGATTTTTCTCTCTCATGTGCATGTTTGGCTTCACTCACCTGGCTCGAAATACAGGTATGACATAGCCGATAACTTCTTTGTCCGTGTCCATCGCCAGGTAGGTGCGTTTGGCTCTCAGGGATTGCACTCTCAGTTTAGCCACCTCCTGCACCTTCTCTGTCTTCACAGAGGTCTTAAGGCTTAGAGGTCACAGACAACAATAAAATCAGATACTGTGCGTGGCAAATTCATACAATCAAGTACAGTTCATGGTGTGTTTAATTTTACTTACTCATTCAATCCAACAATCAACAAATACTAATAACTGCAGCTGAAAACAGTCTCTCTTCACTCCTGTTTGAGTCACGTTTGCTAAAAACAACAATATCACTCTTTTCTTTTAAATAAACTTGTTAAAAACGTATGTCTGTGTCATCCTGGGGCTCATGAAGGTACATTTTTGTCAAAACACTGCTGAAGGAACTGAGATGTACTGTTTTATATGTGCAATTGACATTTTGGAGGCTGGAAAACTTTGCTGCATTGTACAGAAAGGTGTTTTGAATATTTCATCCATCCATCAATAGAACAAAAATACAGAGAACGACGCATAAAAGATGGAAGAAAGAAATCTTTAGTGCGATGTAAAAATATGAACATGAACCACGCTGCCTCTCTGCATCTATAAAACTTTAAATAAATGTTTCCGGTTACATAAACACCCATTCAGAATATGCTGTGGTGCTCAGAAAAGGAAGGTGTATTTCTGTCCACCTTTGAGGACCCTGACCCATATTACACTCTGACTCATTTACCTATCCGGCTCTTGGGCCTCCCTGTTATCTGCTCGGTTTAAAAAAGAAATAAACAAAGGAGCCGGAAGTGTTGGATATGAAGCAGGGTGGACGTTCACCCCAAAGCCCTGCATCCAATCGTAAACTCTGCCACGTCTGCCCCACTAAGTTGTTGGGCCTGGAGGAGTAGCAGCGTAGCACGGCTGTGATAAGCCATGGGATCAATTCAGCGGAAGGGGATGAATGCACAGCAGGGAGCGGCAGATGGAGAGAGTCTCACAAAAGATTTCTGCAGCGCCAAGAAGTTATTTCCACTTCTGACTCATCGAGCTTGTCGAGGGGAAAGTCTCTGGCTCGGAAAGTCAAAGGTATAAAAAGTTTTGGTGCTGATAAAAGCATTTTGTTCTTGACTGGCTCAGAGGCCACAGTAGGTGTCAATCAGAAGATCTTAACGATAAAGGCTCCAACTTCCATGCAGCAAATTGCATAAAGGAGAGTGAGTGCAGGTAAAAAATCAACTTTTTCTACGTAAAAATTCAAACCCAACCAAGATCAATGACTATTAAATGTCCGTGGAGGCCAATGGTTTACAACATCTTGAATCACATACAGCGTCTTTCCAGTCGGCCTAACGGCAGCGTCTCATGTCCTCCCTACAGAAATAGCACAACCGTCCATAAATAAATCCGGCAGCCGCTCGCTCCAGCTGAAATTCCTTCCTTGACCCCTTTAGAAAACGACCACGGTTCCAACAAGAGGACTGAGCCCTGCAGCTTGAAGCACAAAGACTCTCTCACCACTTTACATGTTGTCAGGCCTCAGTGACACAATGGATCATTTCTGAGGTGCTGCACTCGACAGCTATTGATTATAGACTTGTTTTGATAGAAAGCATTTCACTCAGACAGCCTGTATGATAGACTATGGAGACATTTCAATCAAGCCTGGTTCGATTCCAACACAGGATTTCACAATAAAGTTGAAATTAAATACAATATCAGTATGTAAATGAGGCAGATTTGGACCAATTTCCATTTTCTTGACAACGTACAGTGATATCTCCTGCGTTTATCACCATAACAAACCTGTGACATAAACATAAGGCTGGAGAGGGTTGTTATCTACAGCTCATATCTTATATCAGGATTAGTTTGAATGAACACTTGGAACACTTGTTGAACTAACAGGCGTTACCTCCGCCAAGGACATGATTTATGATGTTTGCTTTCTGTTTGTTTGCATGGGAGCAGGATTACATAAAAAAACTGCTCAACTAATTGTAGATGGGCGGGGGTGTGACCCGAGGAAGAGCCGATTAAACCTAGTGTGGATCTGGATCAGTGGGCGCATTTTTTTTCTTCACTTTCTTTAACATTGCGAGATCGAGTATTCATCAATATTTTCATTGATTTCTCAGAGAATAATTCTTGGATCTTGATGAAAAAAATCAGATATTTTTGAATGTGTACAGTTTGGTGATGATTCAAATAAAAATCCCAATGTAGTGAATTGAATCATAAGGAGACTGCTGGGCTGAGCTCTACTGGGTGCCATGTTATTCTTATTTGATTATTATGCTAAATATTAACTGTTAATCAAGTCACTGTTGGGTCACATAGTAAAGATGTTTACAATGGGCATTCAAATATACAGTGCAGGTGAAAGTTGCTTAATGTATTAATGTAACTTCATATCTAAGATTTAACCCCACAAATGACAGAATAAAGTATTTGTTAGAAAAACTAACTTATTAGTAATTAACTGATGATCAAAACTGTAAAAAACTGAACTTAAGTGACTGTTTCAGTTGGTGTTGGTTACTGAATTTTAAAAGGCTCCAAAATAGCGTATAGACAAACTAATTAACTTCAGAATACACAGGTACACTGTTATACAAGTAATGTATGTACTACACTATAGATTATCAGCATTACAATAGACCCGGAGATGAATTTGTAAATATTAACGGTTTGGAGAGTAAACTGTTCAAATGTTGGGGCTGAGATCTTGAAGAATAGCATTTTTTGAAATCTTGGGAATGGACAAACAACTAAAATATCAGAGACTTGAACTTGGTCCATGAGACTAAGAAAAGGTTCCTCTGCTGCAGCATGCAGGGGAATGAGATGTAGTCTGACAAAAACATAAAACCCCGACATCATAAAAGGTGGACATCTACGGGTGGATGACTACGAGTACACCAGAGCCTTAAAGTACAGTGCTGAATATTTGAAAGAGGTCCGCTTGAATGCATTCGTCCCTCCCTGGGTTATGGAAGCGGCAGGGCACATCCAGCCTCATTCTTATTTTACAGTTTTCAAATATCAGCCATCAGCGTCTTGTGTCACTCCCACGCTCTTACCGACGGCTGGTGGTCTTGGACGAGGTGAACGACTGCTTGCTAACAGAAGACTTGGTGTTGAGGAAACAGCTGCACTCATAGTGATGCTTCTGCAGCTGCTGCTTCTGCTGATGCTGCTGCTGCTGTTGATGCTGCTGCGTCTGCGTCTGCGTCTGCAACTGCGTCTGCGTCTGCATCTGCGTCTGCGTCTGCGTCTGCAACTGCGTCTGCGTCTGCATCTGCATCTGCGTCTGCGTCTGCGTCACTTGTAAAGATCCTGACATCCTGAGGGCCACTGTGCCAACTTATAATGTCAGACTGTCCTTTACCAGCTCTGTGAATCAACCTCATTGTTATTATTGTAGACTGATTTCTGATTGTCGGGTTAGGGTGAAGTTAGCCTACGACACTACGTGGTGGTTAGGTTTTAAGAAAGCACCCAGCAATAGTTAAACATGTGCTAGATGGTGTTATGGTTTTATTTTTTGCAGCAGTTGAAGTGTTAGCTCTGGTTAAACTCTAGTTCTACTGGGTTAAAGGAAGTAGCAGTAGGTAGGGAATAAACAGATTTCTCAGCATCTACATCTACATTTTCTTTCTTCAAAAATAATAAAAATAAAATTTAAAAGAATTTAAATGGTAAACCAACTGGTAAACAAAATGGGATTGGTTGTGATCCACGGGAAAAAAGGTTCAATACTATGAGTCCGGATGTCGTAATTCATTTTCAGGCTTTGGCCGATGACAGTATTAATACTGCAACATATGATTATATGCTTAATTAACTACATTATTGATTATTTTCTTCAGGACATCAAAAACAACAAAACCTGCCTGTAAAAATATCTTAAACCTCTGTTGACATATTCAAAAAATGGTCTGAATTCAAAGGTTTCTCCGTTTCCTGTCGCAGAAATCAGGCACATGATGTAATTTGAGAACCAGGAACAAGTACATTTCTGAATTTAAAGAAAATGTTTTAAACCATGATCAAAACTACTGCCTGATTTAATAAACTAATAGTTTCACCTTAGTAGGTATTGCTCAAGTTAGACAGCTTGAAAACATGAACAGCCTCTACTGGGCACAGGCCCGTCACCATATAACCAAAGGTAGATGATGTAATCACAGGATGTGTAGATTATGGCAGCAGATTTCAAACTGTGCTCTCTGATTGTTGTGCCCTTGAGCAACACATAATGCAGGAGGCGTTTGCCACCTTTACTAATCAAGAAGAGCTGGAAACTGTAAAGTGGTCAGTTTGCCTCAAGGGCACACAGATGAGATTTAGCTGTTTAAAGTAAAATGAAATATTAATTGAAAGGATTAGCTCTTCTTCATTGACTACGTTTCACTGCAAAGGACACATGCAAACTAAACTACATGAGCACAGAAGCTACAATGATCACCTGTTAGTATAAAGGACAATAACACTTCATGGATTTAAATAACAAGAATAATTGAAAAAACAAATAGATAAATACATAGGTTGAAATTAGGCCTCAAGCCTTAGTGGTTAGGAGCTTTAACATATGACTACATTACATAACATTATCGTAACAATCCTTAAGTTTAAGAGACACCCTTATAAAAGAAATAACAATATATATATATATATATATGTCACTCACCACAAGTGAGAACCCACCAATCCGCAGTAGTTGAGAATAAGAGAAATAGATGTGTTAATTCCAAAAGTGGCCAAAGCAGGTTGGGATCGAGGCAAAGCAGCAGGGTGAGGGGCAGTGGACAGGACGGCAGTCCACAGAACAAAAATAATGCTGCCACTCGGCAGAATGCACAAGACACCGTCAGGACCTTTTAAGGCTGCGGCAGTTTTAAATTTAGACCATGAGACCACGAGAAGGGTTCAGCCTGAGGAGCCTGAGGAGCCTCTCCTAGGCCTGGCCCTCTACCCCCGGGTGCAGCCCCTCAGAGGGGGGGGGTGTCTCTGGTGGGCTCTGGTAGATATATGGTAAAATGGTAGAAGTGAAGAAGGGCCACAGTTGCAGTTCAGTTAGGATGAGATGAATTGTTTCGAGGTAACTTCAGGGTTCATGTTCGGGGGCCCTAAGGTCAATTAACTGTATTTCACCACATGTACACACCAGCCAACATTAATGGTGACATGAGTGTGAGCTCAAAACTCTTTATTATTATTACCTTGATTTACCTAAAATTAACCTTTGTAAATGTACTTGTTAAAGACCAGTAATAACAAGTGTGTCTTTAGTATGTCATTCACACACAACACACAAAAAACGAATAAACTGAAGTTCTACTTTGTTCAATTTACACGTTTGTAATCTGTTTGTAAAGTGACTGCTGCCCCCTCGTGGTAGAAGATATAAACCACAGCATTTGTAGTTTGGACATATAAATCACCAAAATATAAACAACCAAAATATAAATAACCAAAATATGAATAACGAAAATATAGATAGCTGAAATATGAATAACCAAATTATGAATAGACAAAATATGAATATAGATTAAAGAGCTTTAGCCCATTCTTGTGGCTGTATTTGTGTATAATTATTCTACAAGTGCTCTCATTCATTATTGTCTAACAAATAAACCTAATTTAAAAACGGCACATTCACATAGACAACTTGGAACATTCCAGTGTGATGGTATCGTCCAGCTCGCCTCTGATTGGTCGGTTGGGGGAACAGGAAGTAAGACATTGCTGGTCGCTGTTCTTCTTTCTGTGGATGCTCCACTTCCTGTGTCTTCGACGTCTTTAGCGAATAACTCTTGTCTTTCTGAGGTTTGTGCTTTTATTCTTTATTTAATCTATTGCTCGTTAACGCTTTAATTCGTGAAGAAGAGGTTCGTGTACTTCCTGTATCTCTCGGTTAGCGCTCTGCTGTTATTTAGGTCAACATCGGGCTAAAGCTAGCTCATAAATAACATGTTTGAATCAAGTTATTCACGCTGTGGAGAAGATATTTGTTATAACGCAAATACAGATAACGATATTTTGCACATTCGCAAACTATTTGATCGTTATTTGAATGATAGTTATTGTGGACGGCTAACGTTAGCTTCATTTGCTGCGATGCTACGATGATAACACAATTTCCTAATAACAGGTTTCTCCTCAAACATCAAATCCTCATTCAAATTAAAAAAAGTCAACAGCACGTTCACTTCTCAGGAGAAACACAGGTCGATGCTTCTTTCAGCAAATATTTAAGCATCAGACACACAAGAGACATAAAATAACCATAAACACTGACAACTGAGACATGAGGCAATATAGTTCAGTCTCTGGTTTAATTTACGTTTCATTGAAAGGGACTCGTTTTTTAAACAGCCATCTAATGTCATTTATCAAGTGAAACGTTTGGTTGAAGTGTTTATACGACTGATGTTAAGTTGGGAGACAGAGACCTGTTATTTAACACATGAATAAGAATGACCCAGAGTGATATGTTTTTATCTGCATTCACACAAAATGCACATTGTAGTGTTTTAGTAGTGCTGTAAATCCAATCTGTAGGGATGCTGACTAACGTTGTGAACTCGTTGCTGAGCTTTGATGACGCACGTCTCGTGTTATTCAGTCAACAACAGCTGCAATGAGTGTTGACATCCAACCAGAGATCAGCACAATGTCCCATCAACAGTCTCATACTGGTCATGTGGTCATTATTCCTGATAAACATGAAAGTCGGCAGCTGTTGTTTACCATAACATTTATTGTTATCAAGACATATTTGACATAATGTTGAAAATCACTGTGTCTTCATGTTATTTTTTACCACAGGAGGGGGGGGATCCACCAGCTGCCAACATGTCGAGCAAAAGGGCCAAGGGGAAGAACACCAAGAAGCGTCCTCAGCGCGCCACCTCCAATGTGTTTGCTATGTTTGATCAGTCCCAGATACAGGAGTTCAAGGAGGCTTTCAACATGATCGACCAAAACAGGGACGGGTTTATTGACAAAGAAGACCTTCATGACATGCTGGCCTCATTAGGTAAACGCAACAATATAAAGTATTTACACACATTTAGACTGTGATGAGAATAATTGCAATCATTTTAATCTAAGAGCAAGAAGTTCAAATAGCAAATATTTCTTTAAATAGTGGTTTTATAAAAATTAGAGATAAAGAAATGAAAGCTTGGCAGAATCATCTGTTAGCAAGTGTTTTTATATAGCTAGTAAGTATTCTGGAAGCATGGGTAGTAGGTAAGAGACATTTTATTCAGTCTTCAACTCTCTTCCTTTTCCCAGGTAAGAACCCCACAGATGAATACCTGGAGACCATGATGATCGAGGCGCCAGGTCCAATCAACTTCACAATGTTCCTGACCATGTTCGGAGAGAAGCTGAACGGCACAGATCCTGAAGATGTGATCCGCAATGCTTTTGCCTGCTTCGATGAGGAAGGCACAGGTGATGTTAAGATCTAAGTGAGACAAGTCATCCAGGTCGTGGTATCTTCAGACGTTGTACAAGTGTACGCAGATTCTTGTAACGTATACTTGTACAACTTCTGAAGATAACCATAGTTGCAGCAGTGAAATTGCTGATGGCAACAGCAGTAACCTGGTGTCCATAACGTTCTATGTCTGCCACCCGCCTCATATTGGAATTCTTCCCTACAGGTGTGATCCAGGAGGAGTATCTGCGTGACCTGCTGACTACGATGGGCGACAGGTTTACAGATGAAGAAGTGGACGAGCTGTTACGTGAGGCCCCTATTGACAAGAAAGGCAACTTCAACTATGTAGCATTCACGCGTATTTTAAAGCACGGCGCAAAGGACAAAGACGATTAGGTACAGAGTCGTCGCCGGATGAGGTTTACTCTCTACATGCTGCGTGTTGTTAAAGGGTCACCACATGTTAGAACAGCTCTATCAGTTAGTTTGGCTCATGACAAGGCTTCACTGTGCTGTAGACTTCTGAAGGTCATTTGTTTAAGCTGCTTTTTGGACCATAACCCTGGACCAACCCTTCTCTTAAAGCTCATTTGCACTTATGTGAAAAGACCACTAAGGGTCTGTGTAAGCTAGTTTAAGATGTATGTGAAGACCCCATGGATAAAGCTGGAAGTAAACTGTTACTGTAACCGGTTTGGTTTTACTGAAAATGTTTCGCATTCTGTCGATTAAATTGGGTTCCGACATCAAACACCAATGCTCTTTTCATATTTCAAAAAGTTTTTATTTTTTTTAAAACAAAGGAAAACCGTTGTGTCCTTCTGAAATGGTTTAGAGCAAATGAAACTCCACAGTTCACACACATGAACACTCACTGCAATAAACAAATGGTGCTAGTTTGGTACCGACTCATGATGTAATGGAACAGCAAATACATACACTATGTGGCCAAAAGTGTGTGGACAGTGCTGTGTACTGTGGTCTTGGGCGACACCTTATTTTCTTTGTTCATCTTACTAACATGACAAAGAAATTCAGCAACTCCTGCTGCAGAGAGAAAGTGGAAACAACTCGACCAGCCTGCACGGAGCCCTGTAGTCGAACCCACCCAACTCTTTTGGTATTACCTGGAACACGGTGCAAATGTCCAAAACTTGTGTCTGAAGTTGGAGAAATTCTCTGGAGTCAAGTTCCCAAATTGTACAGAAAGGCCTCCTAAGAACAGTGCAGGCTGTGACCAAAGAAAACTAAATCATTTTGGATTCTGAGTCTCATTTTACTTGGTCGTCCACATACTGTTGTATGCTAATGTGTTTACAAACTGCTGTACAAAAAAAGAAAAATCATGATCTCTCCTTGTTTCACATTTTCTGGCGAATCTTTCATTTTTCTGACATCATGGATAATTTAATAGGTACAGAGCAGTGATGACAAGTTTTAGATGCATTAAAAGGACCCACAGTATTTAATTTCCCACAATTCAAAGCACCTCTGAGTGCCTGTGGTTAAAATATCTCAGAAAGCTCCTCATATCCGTCTTTACCCCAGAGAATGTATCGCTGTCGTTAACCAGCCTCCTTTTGTTCCCGGGACCGTCTGTGATGAGGGATTTCACTTCACACCAACAATAAATAAACAAGGGTCTGCTCCACACTCGAAGCTTTCTGTACACGTCGCAGTTGCTCACAGAGCAACGTATAGCAGACGAGGGAGGCTTTGTTGCACTACTCTGCCAGGGCAAGGTTTTTCGACTGGATCTTTGTTAGGTGATCTGATATACAGGCCTCGATCTTGTCACACTGGGCCAGGAAATCCTATCGACAGACAACGATCACACTCAGTAAAACAATTTCATTATTCTAAACTGATTTATAATCACATTTTGATAAAAAATTATGAAAAGGTTTACCTGCACTGTCTTTATAAGTCCCTTCTTCTTCATTTTGCAGTCATTGAAGTTTTCTGGGATGCTCTGTTAGAAGAGAAGCAGGTCTAGGTTTGCTATAATGACACATTAATAAAACATGCCCTGAAAGAATAAACACCTAAATCACAATAGAGTACCATGGCATCGATCTGCTCCAGAATCTTCATGAACTGCTCAGTTGCTATTTTCACTCTGTTGTCTAGTTTCCCCAGAGCCTCTGCCTGCAGGTCTTTGGCCAGGAAGCCCTGGATAAAATAGGAACAGAGAGACATTTATAAATAGAAAAGGGCAGTGCAGGAAAAATATTCAAATTAAAAACCACAAATAAATACTTACATTCTTGAGTCCAGTTAACTCCCCGTCTACTTTCTCCAGCTTTTTAGCCGTTAGTTCCACAGATTTCTCAATGTCCTTCAGCTTCTTCAGTTCTGCTTCTTCCTCAGGACTATTCTGTTTGGAGATTATTGAGAGTTTGTTATTTGATCACATATTTAGTCACCCATCAGAAACTTAACAAATGTAAACACTTTACCCGCTTTCCAATCATCATGAGCTTGCAGCCTTCTTTTATCCCATAGGTGGATAAACTCTCCTCCATGTCTTTCAGCGATTTTCCTGCCACAATGAAAAAGGCGAGGTTAAAGTGGTCGTACAAATAATGTGAATATTAAAGCTCGTTTGGCTTAGAATCAGAAGAGACCTCGAATCTACCTTTGAAAATGAGTTTCTGGGAGGCTGCTGGGACTCCGGTGGTTTGAACGAGAGCATCTGACAAGTCTTTGACAGTCGGACCATTCCCATCGTCAGGCACAGTTAATGTGATGCTGTGCTTATTTGATCCTGAAGTATGAGGAGGAAGAAAAGACACAAAAACTGTTATTCACACGTGGCAAATAATATCATCATGGAATAAAGTGCATGACTCGGTTATAAGTGGAACTATTCAGATGCATTAATTCAACAGCAGTGAACAATGCTTTATTTCATTTTAAGAGCCTAAAGGTAACTTAGCAAATGTTACCTGCTCTACAAATTATTTTATATATATATAAATCATTCAGTCAATACAATACTATTACAAAGCTAAACAAGTAAACAAATCCCATATTGAATATTTAACTAAATCCAAAGGCAGATACAATTATATTTCCGCATTATCTTCAATCACATGTATCGTCAACTGTAAACCAAACAACCAAATCAAAATGAAAGGCATCTAAATATTCAACATTTATAGGTTAAAATGTTTATGAGACGGCTTTGCATGTTTATTTAAACTAAGGGAAGATGGTTCTAGAGGGTGGGAGCCGAATATGCGCGGTCACCTTTAGTTTTGAATCTGGATTTTGGGATGTCCAGAAGGTCTTGGTCAGTAGACCATAAAGATCTCAGCGTGTGCAGGGGACACAATAATTCAGAAATATAATGAGGGGCCAGACCATGTAGTGTTTCATATGTAATTTGAAGAATATTTAAATCAATTCTACACGGTAACCAATGAAGACTGGCCAGTGTGATGTGTAAGTTAAAAGTCTGGCCACTACATTTTGATGGACCTTCTTATTTACAGTCTGTGGTTGGAGCCGAGAAAGTTGTGAATAACGAATTTCAATAATTAGGACGAGAAGAAACAAAAACACAAATGATTTTCTCCAGATCTTGGAAGGGATAAGACACTTTTATATTTGAGCAATGTTTCTTAACTGGAAGAAACAGGACTGAGCCACTTTCTTTATGTTGAGTATTTAAAATTCAATTCGTTTTTAGAGGCAGGCTGAACATCTCCAGCTAAATCGTCGGACATCCTTGATCGATATAAACACAATGAGTAGGTACAACACAAAACTGACAGACCTCAGATCTGTCCTCACACCTAAAGACACATAATAACATGACATTTATCGTGATAGTGGTCGATATCGTCTATAAAACATTTATAGTGTTTGACCATATCGAGCCCTGGATCCAATCTTTTCCACTGAGTCGGTGAGGTAACAGCGACAGTACGTTAGCTTCAGTACGTTAGCTACAGTATGCTAGCTACAGTACGCTAGCTACAGTACGCTAGCTATCCGGTTCCTAGCTACACGACCGGTGCTTTTTTCGAAAACCGACATTTCAATTCCTTGCTAACACGCAACCGTTTGTCGTTTAACGTGTTAAAAACCATTATTTACCGTTTGCAACAGTGACTGTGATGGTTGGCTGTGACATTTTTCTTCCTGGAGTCCTTTGCACACATCAAGATGAAACCACAAAGCTAAATGCTGCTGCTGCTGGACACTGGCTACTTCCGGCGGCACACCGGAAACAGTTCTCCTGGCGCTTTGATTTCTTTTTAATGCAAACTTTCAAATAAAAAGATTAAACGCGTATTAAACAGATTGTGGGAACTTGTTGATGTAAAAAAAAAAAAAAGGACAAGACATATTTCTAAACAAATACTTTTGTTTATTTTATAGATTCATCACGTGGTCAAACTTGGATTTGGAGACACGTTCAGATTGTTGACGTTAAATGTTTTTTTTCCCTTCACAATAAAATGTTTCACCGCAGGGCCCTTCGCATATGGCCACCTGGCTCTGTGGCGCAATGGATAGCGCGTTGGACTTCTAGGCAAACACTTGTGCAGTGATTCAAAGGTTGTGGGTTCGAGTCCCACCAGAGTCGGTCTTTTGAGATGAAGACGTACCGATCAGAGTTAAAGTTCTTGTGGAGTCTTCAAAGCACATTTCACAACCTTTGATCAAAATATTTTGCGGTCAGATTTGCGCGTTAAACTAATGTAACTTGTTATAGTAACAGTCACTACTGAGCAACAGCGCCCCCTGCAGACCTCTGATGATTCACTGGACCTTGTCGTCCCACTCAATGATCCGAAAACTGGACGGTGGAATACTGTGGTCGAGAGAACCCAACGCACCGCAAACTAAGAAAACACATGCAAATAGAAAAAAACGTGCAAATTAAGGAAACAACTTTTAATCAATTTGAAAACAACACCAGAAAAGTTTCCAGGGGACCTAAAAAAAGTGATGAAGCTGGCTGAAGTTCAACGCTTTGAGAAGTTCCATCACCACTGACGAGTAGCAGACTTCAATAACTTCACAAAGTGTTGAACTACAGACTTTTTGCAGCGCATGTGTCGTCAAATTGATGAAGTTGTTTTCTTAATTCAAAGTGCTTTGGGCTCTCTCGGCCACCGTAGTGTATATTACCCATGATCCCCGGCTTCCCGAACCAGAAGAGCTGTTACAAATCCACCAAAGTCTGTCTAGAAGTCTTCATATTTCAAAGGCTTCCTGACGTCTAAGTCTTTTTAACTGATCTGTAGTTCAGCATTACTCCTCAACACGCTGGGCCTGATTCTGAAACTCGACACTGTCAGTTCCACACTTCTCACAGGAGATTGTACCCACTCAGGGTGAGGAGTGGAAACAAAAATAGCTCCATTCTCTTTATTTCGCGTCAGTGTATCAGCTTCAAACCAATTTTGAAGCTGATATTTTAAGGTCAAAATGTTTTGCTTTAATGTGAGAGTTTTAGACAGAGGCAGGCTGGCTGCGTCCATGTTCCCAGTCTTTATGCTAAACTAAGTGTCTTGTCCCTGTTCTCTCGTATTAAATGGACAGAAGTGTTATAAATTATATCATCTAACTCTCAGAAAGAAAGCAAATAAGACGTGTTTCCAAAAATGTCTAACTAATGCTTTGATCATAGTTATATTGCAGTTGAAATTCTTCTAAAACTTAAAATTGTAACTTAAATATTGTAAATGTTTTGAAAAGAAGTACTCCAGTTAGGTTTCTTGCAGCCTGGGCAAAACTTTGTTGGGGAAATGTGTATGTGTGGGCGGCTCAATAGCAGCCTACACCTCCGCTTTACCCTGGGGCCCTTGAGCCAGGTCCTGTGTAACCCTTTACAAATAATAATTAATCACAAAATGTTGATAGAAGTCCACCTTCTAATGAAAGTGTTGGATTCTGCATTTTCTTGGCCAGCAGCGTAAATGTCAAGGTCTGCAAGTAGAGCTAAATCAACAGAAATAAGAATCCACAGAGAAAGAACAATAATAAGATAATTACCAATGAATCAATAATTCAAGGTTGCTGTAAAACACATAATTTATTTTGCATGTTTCAGATAGCCTAAAGATATTTTAAACAGATGAGTGGGAATCATCTTTTCCACAAACAACACACAGAACTAAAAATAAATTAACACTAGGGTAATACTGCAGATGAATGAGAAGTCAAGTGTTAGACAGGAGGCTGAAGGGCAGACAAGGAGAAGAATGTGTTTTTGAAAAAAGGCCACATGCTAGCACAGTAGTAGTAACAACACAAAACCCAACAACTTCAAAATCGCAGTGTTTCAGGTCAAATGGGTTTTTGTGTGTACAGTGGAAACTGCTTATAGTGATCAACCATCTATATGGATCAAAAAGGTCTGGGGCAGAATCGTTCCTATACAAATGCTTACAGTGTTCAGTTAGGGTCTTTTCATACATGTTTGGACAGTTTTCACCCGCTCTGTCAGCGGAGCAGCAGAGTCAGTGTGTATGTGTGTGGGTGCGCACACAGACGCAATAGTGCAATGTTACCTTTCCCTCAAGTTCCGGAACTATCATACAGAAGCTACGCAATTCTGTTATAGAAATCTACCGCTTATAGTGATCATTCTGCCCAGGGACAAACGTGATCACTATAAGTGATTTCCACTGTATTTAGTGTTACTCCACATATAAAAGTGTTTTCAGGTGAAGTGCAGTCGTTTCAAGCCGCTCCTGGTTTATGTGGCAGGAATCTGTGGGAGGCCGAACTCATCCACCAACACTCCGTCCTGAAAACAGAAGAAGAAAACGCAATTAACGACAAACCTCGAAATATATCTCTGTATTTCAAGTGTTATTATACATTTGACTGGTTCTTGTTCGACAGGGCAAAGATTCAGTCAGAGCTACTAAAGAAACCACACTAATATTCTATATTTTAAGCCTTTTGCTGTACAAACACTTACTTTACATTAAAAACAGGTTTAAAACAGATTAATGAATTTTACGTAGTAAAGTTTTCACACATGTCTGTTGGATGTTTGTTTTACCGCAGGATTACGCAAAAACTACAGATTTCCACCAAACTTGGTGGAGGGATAGATCCTGAGTCTGAAAAGAACCCGTCACATTTTGGTGCGAATGAGATTTAAGGGGTGGATCCAGGATTTCTTATCACCTCCTTATCTTTGTTTTATGACGAGTAATCGTACCTTGTTTGTCTTGCTGTCACTGGGGATTCCCTCAGGGATCGACGGAGCAGCCGACGCCTCATCCAGGTAGGAGTTGTCATCATCCAGCAGCAGCTCATCACCCAGCGCGTCCAGCTCTGAAACCACAGTTACACAGTCACTGTAGATATGTAGACTTCAAAGCTCGTGATAAAGTGTCTCTGAGGGAAGGTATTCAAGAAAATACAAAGACAATGTGTCAGACGCAGTCGGGCCTACCTGCTTCCAGATCCTCTTCGTCTATCTCTGGAGTGCCGTAGTTGCGGCTCAGGGCCTCTTGGACCTCGTTGGCATCTTCCATCATGTCCTCCAGTTGATCCTGTAAATCCTGGAAGTCCAAAAACACGTCATCACTTTTAGTAACAGATACTCACGACTGGAGTTAAGACTTTCACTTGGGATTGACTGAAGAGTTAGTTACACATCACCAGGAACAAATAATAATTTAACAGACCACCTTCTAACAGACACATGTAAGAATGTGTTGTATAATGTTTTATTAAAATCAGACCGCATTGGACTGAAGTGGGACAAAGGAAACTTTACATTATCTTTTCCAAACTGTAGCAAACAGTTTAAGTGTAAGAAAATGTTATTACATAAAACTTCTACAAAAAAAGCTATTTCTTTAAACCTTAAATATCTAATAGTGGTGATCCTAATATTACATGGAAACAAAGCCCTCTCACTGTTGTATACGTACTGACAAACCTTTCTGCTTGTACAAACAGAGAAAACATGACTTGATTGTTAGATTCCTGATGAGGCCTAAACCATCAATATAATGACTGGTGTGTAACTGTAAAGACTAACATGTGACAAACTTACATCAATCTGGTCAACTTTGACGTCCTTGTAAGCCCTCTTCATTTCCTTTGCACCGATCTTCATGGCCTCCACCTGCAAACAGAAACAATGACAGGATCGTTAGTTACCAGCTGGTTTTATCAGAGTGACCCTCAACCAATCACAGCGTGTGGCTCTTACTGTAGTTTTAGTGTCCTTCAGGGTCTGGATTGTGTAGTTTGCCTGCTCCATGTTGAAAGACTGCTGAGCCAGCTGCTCCCTTTGACCTTCATACCTGTGGGAAAACAATTGGTTCAAAATGTCACAATATATATACATACATACATACATGTACAGAAAATGAATAGGCTAAAGTTTTGATAAGTGAGTCATCATTTCATTCATTTCTTATGCCAAACTATCACTGGCTCCACCTTCTTGAATAGAGAGAATCAGCCTTTTCTTGACTTAAAAGAAAACAAAATGATTTTGGGGGTTTTGGACAAAACAAGACAACTGATTACATTTACTTGAAGTCTAGGAAGTTGTGGCAGGATTTTTTTCCTCGTGAGCAATGGTGCCTTTCCTTATTTTCTTTATTGTATCATAATTGAGAAAATAATTTGAACATTCATCTATCAATATAACCGCGATATATTTAAAATCTGATACTAATATAATGGTTAATTTGTTTGTATAACAAATGTTTTTCCACGTTTGGTTATCAAAGATTTGTAACAACATAAAGTGATGGAGCATTTTATATTCAAAAAACAAAGCATCTTGATGCACATCTGTACTGTGTACCTGACATACACATCTGTAGTTATTGATTAGACTCTTAAATAGTGTGTGTGAAGGACTCACTGTCTCTTCTGCTTCAGCACTCTCAACGCCTTCTGTTTCACCATGTTCTGGATTTAAAAAGGAATAAAACTCAAGTCCTTTTCTGCCATGATTGAAAAACAATAATTATATCGTGTCTCTCATAATTCCTCGTGTGTCACCTTGGAGGGCCCATCTCTCATCTTCTTCATTTGATCCTTGTACTTGAGGAGCTCAGCGTCTAGTCTGCCAATCTTCTTCTCTATGGACTCGGACCTGGCATCCACCTGACAGAGGATCAGAGGATCACAGGAGAAATGATTTCCTGCCTCAACACAGTGTTAATAAAAAAAAAAATGATGGAGGGAAACAGAGAAGAGAACGGCTGAGGACTGAATGATCGTTATTTGTGTGGAGGTGAACGATGCTCGCTCGGTTCAGGTCCCATAAAAACCCAGAAACAACAAAACAGCAGAACTCACATTGCCGATGCAGTCCGACAGGTTGGGAGGAGGCGCCTTCGGTGTCCCGCGTCCGAATATTCGGTTCATTTTCCCCACGTTTATTCAACCCCGAGCTTTTTCTTTATCTTTTAAAAACACGAAAACAACCAGACGCTCCAGTGTTTCTCCATTAGAAGACACCCGGAAGTAACGGTTCCCGACGGGAAGGGCTCCCATTGGTCGGCGTAGACAGTCGCGTCCAATTGGGGTGTTTGGACTCCCGCCCCCGTGTGGCGAGCAGAGGAACAGCAGCTGTGGTCACACACCATTGTCTCCGTGGAAACGTTCCTCAGCTGCAGCCTTTGTTGAACCTGCAGAAACACACAGCGAATCTATAAATGACTTTATATAAGAAGATGAATTTAGACTGGTTATATCATCTGTTCCCATATGCATCACCCTGATGGACAGTTTATCTATCATGTTATAACCTTTTTTTTAAATATACAGTCTATGGTTATAACAGAAACAACAACAACAACATCAATAACAACAATAATAGTAATAGCAATAATTATAATTATAATTATAATCATCATCATCAACATCCACTGTATATCTACAAATCACAGCAGTAACTTCCTTTAAATCAAAGTTAAACACTTACTTTTATCATATTGCATTCCCAGATTTTACCAAATTTTTACTATTGTAATGGATGGTCTTGCTTAAATTTTTATGTTTATATTCGTGTAGCTATTCTATTATAACTCTCTTACGTGAATTTATGTTATTTTTATGTATTCTTGCTTGTGTGTCTTTTATTATAATTATAATAATAAGAGCAATTATTATATTTTGTTAAAACAACATGACAGATACACATACGCACTATGTTATACGTAACATCCACTGTTTTCATATACAGTACCTTAATGTGTCATCCATTTATTATTTATTACAGCACCACTTATACTCTTCCACAGCTGCATCACTTCTTTCCCTGTTTACATCTTCAGAAACGAGTGAACTTGGCTGAATATATAATGTCCTTGTACTTAGCACCATCGGTACAAATTACTTGACAACACATATAATAAGGCACCAATTCTAAGATGTAAATTCTAAGTGCTACTTTGATATTCTATTCTGTTACACTCAAATTAAACATGGTGGGTCGTGACAGCTAATTAGGATGTCATTTCGAGTGAAAATCCTGTCGATAAAAATAAACTGATTTAATTTATAAAGGGAATTTATGTTTCTTCCTGCAAATTCTTGACTTTGAAGTGTGTAGAAAAACAACTGCATGGATCTTTAACAGAAAACATTTTAAAAAGATTGAAAAGTGAATAAAATGAATGCTGTTCAAATACTTATATAAGTATAGTATAAATATAGTATAAGGATAGTTAAAAATCTCCCTGTTCTTTAATTAATGCATCAATGGGCCATTAAAGCATTTAACTTAAGTCTATATATCCCATCAACATCTTTTACCAACATTTATAACAATACTATAATTGAACAGCTAAAATAACACAAATCAAAGGAATTTCTCATGCCTCCTCCTTTTTTTTTTTTTTTAAGTGTCACAGATTAATTGCCTAATAATAATTATAAGCACATAACACTAATACACTAACTATAAATACATCACTGTCATCCTGAACTGTGACCTGTACTTGTGACAGCTTCTCTTTTGAACAATGACGCCTATTAAAGCCTTATTGGACTGCCTGTATGTAATGGCTTGCTGATACAAATGCATTCTCGACAGACAAAGACAGAGAGCGGGAAGAAAATCAGTAATCTTGGCCATAATGGCTGACGGGTTCATCAGTGCTCACATAGAAAGACTGATTTAAATTGCCCCTGAGAGCTCGGAGAATCTCTGAACACCATTAGTCCTGTCAGCTGCTGTGAAGAAGGATGCATCTCCCACGAGCTGCTGACAAATTTGCACCACAGAAGAAAACACAGTGCGTCTTTATAATAAATACAATAAAAACAACATTGCACACCCACCACTGCAGCACTGGAAAAAATACTGGATGTCATGTGGGATTATCTTCGAGGACAACCCACCATATTCTATACCAGCAGGGCCATAATGTTTCCCAGTTACAACTCTGCTTTTTCACAAATATGTTATATATATATATATATATATATATCAAATTTTTCAATATATAATGGAGTCCCCCTCATGAAACTAGATTATTATTATTCTCTGGAAAATCAACAAAAATATGAAATGCTCCAGCTCTCAACAAAATGAAAATTGGTTGAGCAGTTTTTTCATATAGAAACCAGATGAACACATCATTTCCTTGGCAGAGGTAATTAAACTGCACACAGATCTCTAGAGTAAAGGGAAGTCTCCAGGGGGAACTGCTCCTCTAAAAACAACCTGTGTCTCCATCATCAAAATGTTCTCATCACACACCTGAACAATAATAGATCTGGAAAATCCAAAACCATACAGAGCCACAGCTACAGCAGCTTTACCTGAAGCTCCTCACACATGCAGCGGCTGCAAACTGCGCCACAAGGTCACCAACACAAAACCCCCCTCACCATGGAAACATGGTTTGTGATGCTATTCCATATTTTCTCCTCTTTGGGCGTTGATGAGTGTTAAACAAAGGACGGAAGAGAAATGAGTCAGTCTCACATTTTCTTTGGTGATTTATCGTGATCACCAGCTTTATTGTGACTTCTGACATTCAGAGCTATAAGATACATAAAAATATAAATACAGCGTATAACAGATACAATGAGTTTACAAAGCAGCAGCACATTATTCACACGTGGTGCTCGGACCTGGGCTGAGTTCAGCTGCTCGTGAACAGTGGAGGCAAAGCATGAAATCTTGTCGTTAGAGTATTTGAGGAATAATTAAGAAACAAACAGTGGGCTGTCCACTGTGAGACCAATAGCAATAGATAGTGCTACAATAACCTTCAGCAGTAAGTTTACACAAGCAAGTACTTTCAGACTCTTAAGGAAAGAAATAATAATCACGAAAATGGATGTGGTTGATTGCTGACGTTTCGGAGCGAGCAAGCTATCAGAGTTAAGACACCAAGGATAAGGCACAAAAACACATCTTCTGCTAAAACGACAGCTTTTTCAGATTTTGGCAGGTTATATATTTATGGTTAGGATATGGATTTAATTTGATAAGGTGGATTTGATGAAAAGCTCCAATAACAACATTGAATCAAATTACTTGTCACAGGAGGTGAATTACAGCGCAATAAACAGTGGCTCCAACCAGTAGAACTGAAAAAGTTCCTTATCTGGATTCATTCACTGATTGTTAGTTAGAATAATGAACTCATTTATTCCTCATCACTGCAGGAGCTGTCAAACACATAAAGCTGAGGAGCCCACGCATTGCTATTTAAATTAACTGCTTAATATCACATTTCAGGCTGTCGATTCTACAATAGGATAAAAAATCAAAATAATCTGAGAACTAAGAGAAAAATGTTATTTTCATGAGCGGTGTGTTGTTATCTTGTTGCCTTGGAGCCCTCGGCCCAGTTTTCACATGTACTAGTGGTTTCAGACAAGGTGAGAACACGGCCAGGTCGACATCACTGTGGGCAACACTCGGCATCTCCTGGATGTGACGTAGCCTCGTGGCAGAGATGGTTGGAGGGCGAGGAGCAGTGTCGGCTGTAATAACCGCTGCTTCATGCACAGAAAACAGTGGATGTTTCGACGTCTCGTCAAGATAAAAAGATTCATTATCTGCTCGGGGTGATTTACGGAGGATGATCCCTGAGAGGTTATTACATATCCTACATGGGTTTACTCGCCAAGGGGCGACTCCTCAAAGATAAAGGCGATGCTATAGATTTACACAACAGCTTTACATCACATCACAATTCACATTAGACACAAATAGTGTAAAATGATGCTGAAGATTGTGCCTGAAAAAAACGTATTTTACTTTTTTCATCCTGTGCATAAAACTCCACTTGATCTTTTTATGCACTTGAGAACTATATTATTCACTTGAGTAATTAAAGCCTATTGGACGAATAGCGAAATGTGAATATTCACACGGTAAAACACTTGGTTTGTCTTGTCTTTTTTAAATTATCGATATAAACAATGAGATGAAGAAGAATATGCTTTGTTTAGATTTCAGCTTTTTTTGTTTGTTTTTTATATACATCAAGCTGCAATTTCTGTAGAAGTCGTAAAATTCTTTATACAGTGATTTAAGAACTAACTGGGCTGTGATTCCAGAGGCTTATTTAAACTTTCACGACTGTCGCGATCTCATAGGATCTGAATCTCCACTTTGCAGATGTCGCCAGAAAGAGACCAAAACCAACAATGACTGAGTCGGTATCTGAAAACTTTCCTACATCCCGACCTTTTCTGTTGTCTGCGGCAAACAAGTGATTCCTAAAGAAGGTGTAAATCATTACAAACATTGGTGATCCTTTTAATTATCTTTTTAAAGGATTAGTGATTTTCCAAAAGCGGTGGCCACTGCTGCAGATTATCACAATATCATCCTTTACGTGAACAGGCCATTGGACTCTCTAGCCAACCCTCTGGATAAAGAAATAAAGACTAGCCCTCTGCGTTAGATGCTTGTGGTGATTTGAGTCAAGCCCAGGTCGTTGGAGTCCTCCCAGCCCTGTCGCATGGAGGACATTTCCATGGCTAGTCATACGGGCCTGGCCTGCCTCATACCTCCGTGAGGGTCTGTGGGACACGAGTGGTCCCGCAGGGTGCTCCTCACCCGGCTCACCCCCTGGCAGTCCCTGTGTCCCGGCTTCCCAGGGCAGCAAAAGTCCCTGAAGCACCTCTTAAAGTTCTCATCGAGGAAGGCGTAGAGGATGGGGTTGAGGCTGCTGTTGGTGTAGCCCAGCGCCACGCAGAAGAAGTAAGCGGCCATGACGGCGGTGGTCTCGGGCACGTTGGACGACAGGGCCTTGACCAGGATGAAGATGTGGATGGGCGTCCAGCACACCACAAAGACGGCTACCACCACCAGCACCAGGCGCGTGATGCGGCGGAGGTTGCGGTCCTTCTCGCGCGAGCCCGACAGGAGGCGCACGCTCTTCAGCCGCAGGACCATCAGCGTGTAGCAGACGCAGATGATGATGACAGGCGCCACGAAGGCGAAGATGAAGACGCAGATCTTCATTAGCGTGTCCCAGTAGATGTAGGGCTCGGGGAACTGTAGGGCACATTCTGTGGTTCCTGTTAGTTGCAGGAAAACATAGTCAGAGGAAGTTAAAAACAGCATCTTTATTTAAGGAGAAAAACAAGAAGATGCAACAGTCATGCTCGCAGATCTCACAAATGCTAAATGCTAACATCAGAAGACTAACAATCTCACAATAATCATTTTTGTCATGGTGATGTTTAGCAGGTACAGTTTAATCCTAAGAAATTACATCTTGAAACTTGAAAAGTACATTATTAATCTTATCTCAAAGTTTAACTTTTCCAGTTTGACTATGTTTTATGTGTTTGTTTTCATTTATCTCATTTAAAGCTGGAAAAGGTCATATATTTTTGACTGTATTGAGTAATAATAATTCCATAATTCAGCAAAATGTAAATCGAGTTATCTGAGAGAAAACTAGACGTCTGCACTTCCTATAGGATCAGCTTCCATGAGAGAACTTGACAACGTTGAACAGAAGCTGGAGCTAGGGGATCTTAAAATATATAATTATTTATCCTCAGGGGAACATGAATGTCTGAGATACATTTAAAAAAAAAGCATTTGCCAAGACATTTCTCCAAAAACCAAAACAGTTAACCTCATATTAGAACCATTCAAATTCATCCTCTGAGAACCATGAATATCTGAGCTTAATTCATGGAAATCAATCTGTTAGTTTGAAGTGTTGGACTGACGGACCGAACGATGCAGCAGAGACCACAGAGTTTCATCAGCTGATCCATAGCTCTGCGTAAAGTGTAACAAGCTTTATTGAAAAGAGCCTAATTGTGAACATTGACAATTTGATGGATCGGCGCTGAGAAGAAAAAGAGACAGAAAAAATACTCCAAGTTCTATTTTCAGTCGAGTTCGACCCTTTATGTATGTCGCAGCTTCATCCAGTCAAGTAGCTGTGATCCAGACTCTCATCAAACCTATAGATCCTTCTCTTCATGGAGTGTGAAGGAGGCTGCAGCTAATTGGTATGATTCAGGACACGGCTGTCGGGATGCAGAGCTTTAGGTTTGATAAGATTCCCTCTACAGCTGATAGGAGGTATTTTGTCTCTATAGCAGACACAGACATGGAAACACCTGGATAAATACAAGGAGAATGACTCAGACTTGTAAACCGCTGTGAAACATAAAAAATGGAGCCGTACTGGTGAGTAAGAGTGTGAATAGATGCAAGGACATGGTACCATTATTGGTTTTAGTGCTGCCCAGTATCATGGCAGGTATCCCGGCGGCAGACGACAGCATCCAGATGACCACGTTGATGATCTTGGCCTTGACGGGCGTGCGGATGTCCAGGGCCTTGACCGGGTGACACACGGCCACGTAGCGGTCCACGCTCATCATGGTCAGGGTGAAGATGCTGGTGAACATGTTGTAGTAATCGATGGAGATGAAGACTTTGCACGCCACCTTGCCAAAGGGCCAGGAGCTGAGCAGGTAATCGGTGCTCTGGAAGGGCATGGTGGTGGTGACCAGGGCGTCGGCCACGGCCAGGTTGAAGATGTAGATGTTGGTGGCCGTTTTCATTTTGGTGTATCTGCAGTGGCAGGAGATAACAAAGAGGTAGAATGGGTTTGATGGATTTTTCCCGGACTTATCTTTGTTTAAATCCATTAATGTTTTCAAATAAGCAGAAGTCGTCTGCTCAGCGTTCTCTCCTCAGCCAGGGGTGTCTCAAGGGACTTTGAGGGCCCCGGGCAAAAAGGGACGTGGGGTGCCCTACACAATCGTTATGTGGACCACAGACTGTATATAAAGATGGATGACATTACTGCCCCCCAAAAGTGAAGCCAAAGCGAATGCCACCTGTTAGTTGCTGGAACATGGACCAAACTAAAAAGTCAAAGTAGACGTCAAACACATTTTTCTAAAATATAGTCTCCTTCATTTTAGGAAGTTCTTATTGCACTGATATACATTCAAGTGGTCATGTTTCCAGTGAGTTTGGTTTCAATTAGTTATTTGATGCTTTAAAACAAGGTGAAACGTAATGATTGACAGCTGAGACTGACTCGTGATTGGTCGAGCATGCGTATTGTCAGAACCTCACTACTGCTGCTAAATAGATTCTGACTCCAAATGCACAAAATGGTGGCACATGTATCCGGAATATTTTAGCTTCATTTCTGGACTTTGGGAGGAAGTGGAGATGCATCATAGAGTCTATGCTGAAAACTAAAATAATCAGCCATTCCTCGGGGCACCCCTCTCAGCTCAGGGGCCCTGCTGGCAATTGCCTGAATTGCCTACCCTGTTGCAACGCCCCTGACCTCAGCAGCCCAAACACTGTATAATACAAACTAGAGTAAATTAGACCAAAGCAAGGAAATTATATTCTTCTTTCTCTTCCATCTTCTCTAGCAAATTCGAGGATGGCTTATTTCTTATTCAACAATTACAAAGAAACGAGGCTTTATACAGAACCTGAAATGCAAGAGAGAAAAATCGAATAGATGTAACAATAAGACATTGTCATCATCGGTGAAGAAACCTCAGAATAATGCAGGTGAGAAATAATTGAAAAACCAAACACATGTTGTGCACATGCAGGTGAAACACATGAGAGGCACAAACAATGATATTGCATCACACATTTCCATGTATGGCCCCGCAGGCACCTGGGTTCACGTGATTCTCAACTCAATACATCCACGACAGCAAATCCATCCAACCGACTAAAATTGAATACGCACTGATTTTCCTGTGGCTTCAGAGCTTGAAAGGAAAAACTCACCTAATGATGACATACATCACCAGACAGTTGCCCACCAAGCCCACCACAAACACCACGGAGTACACCGCCACTATGATGGGGATGATGGGCGACAGGGGCTCGGGCTCGGAGTCCCATGTGCCGTTGGGGGTGTAGTTGAAGAGGTCCGGGGATCCGGACTGCCAGGTGAAGTTCGGGACGCAGTCCTCCGGCTGGCCCGAGGGACACCGCTCCTCCTTGAAGATGTGCACCACGCTGCTCTCCATGGCGCAGGACGCACGGACCGGACTGACCGCTGCTGCTGCTGCTGCTGGGTGTAAACTGCGCGCTCCGGTTACACAGATGTCAGCAAAGATTTCTCACGACTGCTGGTGGGGAAAAAAAAAAACACTAAGAAAACTGTGCATCAGCATAAACGATGGCTCCGGTGAGTGACAGCGCGCTCAAGGACGTCTCATGTTCCATCTTACCTGTTTTTCTTCTTCCCCCCCAAAAAAGTTCCTTCAATTAAAACAAGGCTGGTGATGAGTGTGTCTCGGGCGGCGCGGCGACAGATTGAAATCCAGATGTTGAGAATATGACGGAAACAAAAGGTTTCTTGGCAGTTGTGTGGAGGAGCAGAACATCCGCTGCCTGTGCCACCGCTGCGTACCCGGAGGTGCGCACTCGAAGCCCGTCTGCTCATTCAGTGACATCAGAGGCTGAGCCAACAACACATAGGAGTATCCAGCAGAGCAGCTCTCACCACACCACAGCCACATACATTCATCACACAGTCTTCATTCAACATTGTGTTCAGAGTTGTTGTATTTCTGTTGTTGTGCGTAAAATCTGGTAAAACGTAGGAAATGACCCCCTCACGCGCGTAAATCTCCCATTCAGACACCGGCTGGCTCATTCCTAAATTTAAATAAATCTTCTTATTATATATGTATACTATTTGAGTTAGTTTCCAAGTTTCCCTGTAGTAAAACCAGGTCTGCTTCAACTTTACGTTCACATCTTTTTAAAAATGTTTAAATTCCCATCAGTGCTGTCATCAGACGTTCCCTAGCAACTCCTTTCAGATCTACCTCTGCAATGCAAACATGCAGACTCCGGTCAGGGGTCGAGGAGACATCCAGTGCGAAGGACACTTCACCTGCAGCCTTCACAGGATGATTGAACCCGTGCGTGTACGAGCCTGCAGCGATGCCTTAAACCGCGCAGGGAGAAACGAGTCCCGGTGTCAAGAGGCAACTTTTAGACATGGACTTAATGAGAAAACTACTCATCACCTCATTGGCAGGTTTTCACTCCATTATAGACAGAATAGGTTTTACTGGAGAGGAGATTTGTCCTTTCACATCCTCTATCTATCCATCCATCCCTCCCTCCCTCCATTGATCCATCCATCACTCCTTTCGTACTTTCCTTATCTATCTATCTATCTATCTATCTATCTATCTATCTATCTATCTATCTATCTATCCATTACTACTTTCCTCCTTTCCTTATCTATCTATCTATCTATCTGAATTATTGATTCAATACTTTGGCTCCACATTTGAAACATGGATCGAGAAATGATCCCCACGGCAAAGACCAAATGTATCATCACACAGATGAGCTTTAAAATAAACCCCCCCCAGTTCCCATTTCTTCTCCCTCAGCAGATAAGACAGAGACTCCAGCTCATAATGAAGCAGGTGCTGTTTCCCTTCCCTCCTTTATGCAAGAACTCTCGTTGCTTAGAGACCCATCAAGGCCAGATGTTGCTTAAGTGACAAAGTCTCTCTGTCGGTGTGGTTCTATTGTTCAGGTCTGTGCCGGCTCCACTTTTGGAGACAGAGTGCGACTGTGTTTGTCAGTGCAAATATTTGATGCAACTTTTACTGAGGTGCCACTTGAACCTTGGACTGGCGGCGGATCAAGAGTGAATGGCGTCCCTCTCGTCACACGAGAGCTCCGGTGGAGGAAAAGAAAACACACGGTGACAGTATTTACCTTTAATGGTAATGACATGGTGCCAAAGGATTGTTTGCCCACAGATAGGATCTGCTGCTGCTCCTCTGGCACTCGAAACAGGTCCTTTTATTTGAGTTCCAGAGGAGGAGAGGAAATGTTTGTTATGTAACCTCCAGTGGTCAAAAATAATAAATCCACGTTTGTCTTTTGCCATCATGAGATGCTGTGTGTTTAATAAAATACATCAGTCAATGGTTTCATGATGAAGGCAGGTATTCAAAATTACTGAGTAGGTGATTTCATACTCAGCTTTTCACTCAGTTTTCCCAAGTGATGATGCCAACGCCAGGTTTTTAGATTGAGCCTCGCCAGTCGATTACAGACTAATTACGATGTGTCTCACTCCAATTTGAAAACCGCCCACATGGTCAGAAGGAGCAGATGAGAAGTATTTAAGACGTCTTGTTGAGGCAGGTTTGCAGCTGCTTCACTAAGGATGGAACAACTGGACAAATAAATAAAACACATTCATCACATGATCCTATGAGATTATTTAACAAATTAGGTTTGTCCTCTTGCCGTAAAAACATAGAAATTCAAATTGTTAAAAAAAGATAATAGATATTTGACAGTATAACCTGTAATAATCTGTAAAATCCGATTTTCTTTTACAGTATATCTACATTTACTTTGATAATACTCTCAGCTGATTCCAGTCAGTTTACTGCAACATCAGTTATTTCCCTTTTATTCAAAGGCAATTCAATAATCCCTTAATAGAAAAAACCTTCCAACATGAGAAAACATGAATATTCTCAGCTAAAGCACTCGGAGGATTAGAATATTCATATCCGTATCTGGCCTTGTCCTGTATTCAGATTCCAACACGTGAATAAAACGGCCTCATATCTCCACAGGTGTTTCCATATGGACACAACAGCAGAGGCGTCACAAACACCTGAAGAGCTCTCACACAATTCATTTTCTGTAAGAATAGCTTTGTATGCAGATGCTGCCTCGCAGAGATCATCACCTTCATACACAAGTATCCAGATGGTGTCGTCTCCTCAGCTCGGCCTGATTCTGCTCCAGATGAAAATGACTTGGTTTGAGAAAAATGTGATCGGCGTGTGTTCTATCGTCCCCCTCGAAGAACTCAGCTGCAATTTGGCCCCGACGCCGTGTTTCTGCCTCGTGGACGACACCTTGGAACAAACTGTTCTCTGCTTTTGGGTCACGCCTGTCCATATGATGTCAGAGAACATTTGCTCTTAGTGGCCGTGCTGACATTTGAGTGAAGTGAATTGTTGAAATCGCAGAACACGTTGTGCATAGAACCAATCAGAGGAGGCTCATGCTGTCAACACTGAACTTCTTAATAAGTGCACAGAACACACGCGACCTCTGAACACTTTTCTCCCAGTTGTTCATTACTGTTTGACATCTTCACCCGACTGTACATGTGTTGGATTATGTTAATACTTGTTTACATGCAGTGTTTGCCTGCACGGGATTATGACACATGGAATTGTCACTTTTCCCTTTATTGGTTTAAACTGAAACTGGAACTGAAATTGAAAGAATTCAAGAAATAATAATAATAATAACAATAATAATAATAAATCTATTCTTTGGACGTCATTTAGTTGACATGATGTGTTGGAGCTTTCATTTAACAGTGAAACTTTAATGTGACAATTTGAGGGAACTTGGGGTCGACTTGGTCTTGAAACAAGATATTAAAATACTTTGCATTATATTATTTATTTTCAGAATATTTGTGCATGTGTAATGGGGAGGACTGGGATCGACCCGCAGAGTGAAACGAGATAACGACCCACCCTCCGAGCCACAGCCGCAGCAGAGACAAAAGTAAATGAGTGTCTTCCTCACTCTTTTGTGTCTCACCCTCTGGGTCCCTGCATTCAAAATATCCATTATGACCCAGTAAAACAAGATAGACTTTAAAACCAGATTTCACTGTTTGTGTTTCAACAGATCACTCAACAGCAAAGTCGTTTGCAAGGATTCAGTGCAGCCTCCTTCTATCGACGTGTGAGTGCACCCAGACCAACAGGAGGATGATTACTGAGCACCTGCACTCGGTCACAAGCGACAGGAAGTCGGGCTGTGAAAACCTCTGGATAATCCCAGTGTCCATGCGGCAGACAGTTCATTTCACCACACGAGACACGGGACGTATCCACAGCGTAATGTCACACATAATATGATGAGAGCGAGATGTAAACTCTCTGCAGGGGCTAGTTGTGATTTTCCTTAGATGCAGCCTTAAATCGAGCCTCACGCTGCGTGGCTGCCGGCAGAATCTTGTTTTGATCGTCACTATGGGAACGGACCATCTCTGGCCAAGGTTGCGAGCAGCTAAAGTGGATTTGTGCGACGGAGCAGGGGCAACGATACGCCTCTCTGAGGGAGCTCATTAAAAGTCTGCCAGGCCGAGCAGACGAAGATGTGGAACATGAACAGTTTGAGAGCAGAAGTCAAACCATCTGAATGTTTATTAAATATCCAGACACAAAACATCCATCTGAGAGAGAGAGAGAGAGAGAGAGAGAGAGAGAGAGAGAGAGAGAGAGGGAACAAAACTTGATTGAAAAGTTGGGACACAAAATGAAGCAGACATCACCTCGGGGAGTTTCATCTATAAAACAGTTTCAACCGCTGCCTTGACCGTGAACAACAAATGTGGGTAGCATGATAAAAAGGGCAGTGGGGAAGAAAATCCATCTGCTTCAGAGTGCAAGAGTTCATGGGGTATGTTGCAGGTGAGCGTGCACGGGGAGCTCAGAGCATCGGCCACTGTAAATAAGCGCTCAGAGAGGAGAGCAGGGCCGAGCAGCTGCAGCCAGAGGCAGCGACTCTCTACATAAATATTGACTCTGTACGTCCCAGCCTGGTCCCGGCTCTCCAGACCTTTCAGGGGTCAGAGCACGAGGGACGAGCTCATCGGAGTTTGCGAGGACAGAGGGGTCATTTGAAAGGTGACTGTAGGGGTGAATCTCTTTAAAGCTCAGAGGACTGATGGTGTGTTTGACTGAAGTTTACCTCAGGTTGGACGTTCTCAGTCTGACCGAGGACCTCGAGAGTTAAAGAACAAATCAGAAACCTGTCTCGTGGAGTTTCACTTCAGCACTGAGGGCATCTGGCAGCTGATTGCTCCTGGGTATCCTGCTGCCAGCCTCGCCATGTGAGCCGAGCGAGTGGAGCAGACTGGAGCTGTTGTAAATACTAACGAGAGGAGCACTCAGTAAAGTGCATATCTCCAAGGCCAGAGAGTCTGGACCTGCACCCAATGGTACACACGCATAAGTATCAGCCCATTAAATATACACGTTTTTTTTAAATAACCAAAATGGAACTGAACTGTTTGTACGGACACTTTGTGTTGAAACAGTTTTTGATAATGCCTTTTTATTAAGGTCTGGTTATTAGATAGTGGGACACTGTGATAATTTGCAAACTAAAAGCTGCAACTGAATGAAAAGAACCTGTAATATCTCCATTATGCTGCATTAGGACCTGATTGTGGGTCTGTGGTTGTGAGTAATTCACACAGTAACACAGAGATTAGAGTCACAGTCCATTCAGCAGAGACAAAAGATATTATCTTTCATAGTATTTCTTAAAGACATTCTGGCCTCTACTTTACCCACAATGCAAGTTGACTTGTAATGTCCTAAGCCCTTGCAGCCTCTAGCAGGAAGTCACCACGCTCTGTAAACACATGTATTCACCCATGTCCATTTTTCAGTTTGTCAGCAAAGATTACGCAAAAACTACTGAACGGATTTGCCTGAAACTTGGTGCAAAAATGGGAAATAGACCGAGAACGAAACCCATTCCGTTTTGGACGGATACGGAGAAAAGGGCTTATCCATGTATGTTTGAGTTCTTTCTTTTTCACTGCAAGATTTAGGCATTTTTGAAACTGTCATGGAGTGAATAATTTGTGGATCTTGGCAGAGGTGTGAGCTCTACTGCATGCCATTCTAATGTCTATCACTAAATGTTTTATTCCCTATTAGTGTTTATTCTAATAATGTGTCTGTTGTAGCTGACAGTCAACAGACGTTTACTCAATAATCATGGGACTGTTTGACAGATAAAGTCAAGAGAAGTCGTGATGTGAAATTCTTGAGAAAACAAAACAAGTATAATTATACCCAGGGCTCCAGTGTTGTCATTGATGCACTGTAAAGAATTGACTGTAGAATTAACAGTAAATACCTGGCAAAAAAGTTGCCAATAAAGTACTGTAAAAAGAATTACAGTATATTACAGTATACGTTTTACAGTTTTTTGTTGTATATAAATTACAGCAATTTCTGTTTTTTTTTTACAGAAAACCGCAATTACTTGTAATCTAGTTTACAACATTACCTTGTATTCTATTCAGATTACAGAAGTTACCTGGCAACTACAGTTGCCAATAAATAGCTGTTAATACTTCACAATACAATATGATGTTGTACAATTGTTTTAGTTATTTTTTATTTTTTTACATTAGCAGTTTTGCAAATTATGCATACTGTAAGGTATTTTGAATGAGACCAGGCATAATGTTTATCCAAAATTCATCTACATTGCACTAAAGTCTTTTCACCTGTTAAATAAAAACGGAGCCAGAGCTGCAACAAAATAAAACTTTTATTGACACTCAATACAGTTTTACATCGTTTTAAGAACATGGTGTCCTTTTTTTCAGAAAAGCTCTTAAACGTAAATTATACATCTTTGGACACCGGCCACCCAGTGGAATTCACATTGACCAGAGTTTCAACATAGTCAAACATTATTAAAACTGACAACATACTCGGCTTAAAGGCCCAATCTGAAACCAGGACCTGAGGTAGAAATGTATTAAGAAGAAGGTCACATCATTTTTGGTATAATTTAACTTTTAGCTAACTAGCTAAAAAAGATGACCTTTTTTCAGTGTTTTGGAAATCTTAATATATCAGCAAAATATGTAAATACTAATAAAATGTTAAGAGAAGAACAATGTCCAGTCACATAGTGAGGAGGAGAACAGTCCTCATTCTTTATGTTTGACTTACACTCAAAACCATTCAAAGTCCATTAATCTCTTGAGGAGAGAAGAGACGTGAGGACTGACAGAGTTGTTCTTGTTTTCACGCACCTTCCCACTTCTTTGGCCGACCAGCTTTGCCGTCTTGGTGCCTTTGGTTGGATTGATTCCAACGAAACATCTGAAATCACAGGAAAAGAAACTTCATGAAAAATCTGCGCTGGCAGCTCCTTTAAAAGAGGGAGCCGAATCCATCAGGTTGTTCAAGACAAGATAATCATTTGCCCATTTAATATGAAAAGCAAAACTTCACAAGATTGCATGAGCTGACCAGCAGTGATATAGTTGCATCAACATAACCTCAGGCAGCAGGTCCTCTGGTTGGAGATTTCCTGATTTCCTGAAAAGTTATACCTGCTAAAACAAAACAAAAAAACGGTATTGCAGTGTATCAGCCGATTTGGCTCACAGATGATCAGTGATCTGCGGGAAAAAACAGCAGGTCATCCCTACTACAAAAAATGAAAACCAAAACCTTCAGTAAAATAATTTGTTGTGCATTCATTAGCCTACATAAATTAGCAAATTAACATGCATAGTGGATCACAATATACAGCTTTTAATTTTATGAAATGAGCTTTTCTGTTTTAAGTGCTTTATAAACATTAATCTAAGACATACCTTCGGTTTGCCAAGCGCTGAGAAGCCTCGACACTGGATAGGTGTGATGTTGGCAGGGAGATCCTCCTCTTTGATGAACTGCAGGTCAGATCTGGATGCCACTCCAATGCTTGGGACTGTAGTTTGTCCTCTGGTAGGCTGGGTAATACTACCAACACAGCTTGTCTGATGTCCTCCCCCAGTACTAACATGTCAGTATATATCTGGGAGGGAGTGGTGAAATATAATCACTGATGTGCCATTCAGCTTGTACACATTAATGGACAATAATCAAGGAGATCTTCTTGCTTAACACACATGTAGTTTGAGCCCTGGACTACCTCTGTTAGACTGTGAATACCCAGATCAGTAGGTTCCACAGCCAACTGCCCCCCCCCCCCCCCCCAACAATAAAGTAGACAAGATGAATGCCAAATGTCTCTATGTTCAAAACACGACTTAGCTACTATAATGGGAAACTGCAGTCACTGACTGTTCAATTTAGGCCCAATCCCATTTCACCCAGCTAGCGCGCTAGCATGCTAGCTTTAGCGCGCTAGCGTTAGCATGCTAGTTTTAGCGCGATGTTACTGAGCTTAACTGCTCCTCTAATAACAAAGCATCCTGGCAGGGTTGCATACTAGCTTTTCAATTTCAAATGCCATTGATTCACTTTAAGTCATTCACTTTAGTAAGTTGTCACTTTAGTAACTGCAAACAATAGCATTGGTTCAATTAAGATCTCAACAATGTTATTACAATGACATCCCAACAAAGTTGAAGCCCATATTAATTTTGTAGGGAATTAACATTGAACTTACGTATTACGTAGTGGCTGGACACGGCTGTTGCTCCTCTGCTCCCGTGCTCTCATGTCAAGGTCGTCTTTCAAACCGCCTCGTGCAACGCAATCGATATCAACAGTATTTAACTGTAACATGCACCATCTACAGTCAGAATACAACTTGCCTGTAATTTTACAATGTGTTACTGTGGAAAAATGCTGTTAGCTACTGTAATTATATTTGTCCCATGATGCATTGCGATATACAGGTAAACATCGTAAAACGACAGAACAAAAAGTTACTGTAAAATTTTACTGTAGAAACTACAGAAATTTGTTACAGTGTGGAGCTGTTTTTGTTCTACAGGGATTCATTACAGGGAAAAATGGAAAAACTGTAAATAAATTTGGGAGAGATGGTACGAAAACAAAATGCCTTGAGCAGTTTCTTATAGTTACATTCAAAACTCCAGTCTCAGTCAACACCTCCTATTACAGGAGTCGAAACTCATTCTAACAGCTGTCGTCTCCTGTCGCTGTGTAGTTATAATGTGTTGCAGTTTTTGTGTGTGTGTGTGTGTGTGTGTGTGCGCGCTCGTGCTCAATGAGCTGAAACAGTGAAGGCAGAGCTGTGAAAAGCATCTGCACTGCGAACAGTCAAGGGCAGGGCGGGGGGGAAGGTCACACACCTCAGATTCAATTGAAATTCTGATAGACACGCACTCAGGGAGAAGCTGTGAATAGTGTGAAATGACTGAGAGGAAACTCATAGTCACGTTTAATGATGGACAGTGAAAAGCTCAAGGCTTCCTACAAAACATCCCGCTTGTTGACATGAAAACAACCTGCACGTGTATGTGTCGACTGTGGATGAAGAATAGCTCCAATGTTACCTTATCTTTATGAACTATATATGATATGTTGAGGGGAATAGGAGGTGTTATTGTCTTTCAAACAAAGATAACTCTTCACATGAAGAGGAAGCGGTCTGGAGAGCCAGACAGGTATAGGAATAATTTATAAGATTAATTTGTGGGTTGTTTTCTTATGTCTATAAAGTGCTATCATTGGAAAACTAAAGGAAACATTTACATTGATGAACCTTTAACAATATGATTAAAAACATGCCTTTGATTAGCAAAACAATTGCATGGAAGAGAGATTTCTAGTAGCTCCAGCCTCACCACAACCAACAAAAGGTAAGTGGTATAAATGGATGTACATGTACAGTCTAATGCAACACGCTACAATAGTTCTGCCATTTAGTCTAGCAAATACATGTAAAGAAGTTTAGTTGACCCCAGTAATTAGCATGTAAGTATGTTTACACTTTTCAATCAGTGTCAGAGAAATGTTTTTTAAAGCAGAGAATATGCCAGAGCTGTTTTTCTGAAGTACTTTAGATTGCAAAGTTTGGATGAAAAACATGACCATTGAATATTTGTAGTACATTGAGTTACAGGTAGAAGCTTTGAAGGATTTAACAGTTTAAGGGATGAACATGAATAGATTAATTACCGCTTTTTCCGTTCACCTTCAGCTGCATCCTCAACCCAGACAAGGATAAATAATGAGAAAAATAAAACACTTAGCAAAGTAAATAGAGTAACTCAGCCGTTCTTGACGTGCACGGCCGTCACGACTTGGAAACCAATTGAAATCGCTCTGATAAGAAAAGTCAATGTTATTAAGTTAATCTCAGTCAATCTCTTTGTCATTCAGCAGTCGTGACCTCAACCACGACTGAATCCTGCACAGGAAATACCGACGTGTCACAGGAACACCATAGACAAGCATCTTTATTAGGACAAGTAGAATGTTTCACAGGTTACAGACTTAAATAACTCGCAGTTTTGTACATTATCACAGACATAAAGTTGGACTTCAATCACCACACATCACTGAGCCGAGGGGGCCACGTCACGAAACACGACAGTCAAATCAGGTAACATCGAGGATCATTGGAGCTGGAGCAGGAAACCACGTGGTTCTGATTTTCAAATCGTTACACAAAACGAGCTGAAGACGATCAAAACGGTCAACGCACACACTCATCCACACAAGAATACACAAACACACGTGCACAGTTCAGCTTCGATCCCCGGTCGGAGCTTGCTGCTGGTCGCTGGACTGGAGCTGTCGTCCGAGGTACTCCCTGAAACAGAAAGACACAGATTCGACTTTTCACTTCCAATATTCACACTACTCCTGAATTTGAATTTCATTAGAGTGTAGAATAGAGCCTTTAATGTCCTTTAAAGGAGACGCATGATGCTTTTTAAAAATGTTTCTTTCCTCTAGGTTATTGTACAAGTTTTGTTTACAAGTGTCCGTCCGATACTTCCTGGGTATCATGATGCCATGTCAATTTCCATTGGTTGTAATCATGGCCTTAAAGATCAGTTTTAAGTTTAAAGTGAGCTTGTGGTTTCCAGAAAGACTCTCCTGCTCATTCTGACCCAGACATGATGACATTTTAAATACTAAAACATACCACAATTCTGAAAGGTCACAGATCTTCTTCTTCATGCTTTTTTCTTGGCAGTAACATTTTCAGACTTGCCATCATGACACTCACCTTAATGCTAACAGAAATATCAAATGCCTCTCAGAACCCCAAACATTGAAAAGGCTGGAAAGAACTTCTGAGGATAGAAATAATGTCTTCCTTAAAAAATAAACGCTAAGATCCGTGACTGCTAATAAACATCATACGCTTTTTTGTTCTGTTTTTCTACAGATCAACAAATAGGAGCAAAAGTATGAATCCCAGCAGCGGGTTGATAACAGCACAATATACAGGAGTCAGTGAAAAAAAAAAGCACTTTTCAAATTCTTAGTCTCTGAACCTTTCTGCATATTTTCCTTTTTCTTTTCAGGTCCCTCCACCTCAAAAGACCAAATATTGCTCATCAGTGATCTGCACGCCAGTTTTTTGATTCTTTGTTGACTGCTGAGCCCAAGCTGATGGATTTATAACACAACATCAAAGCAGGTACAGACTGTAAATCGTTTTTCAAAAGTCAAATCTGTGCATTTCACTTTTGTGGAACAACATCCTTGCACCTGCTCTGGATCAATTCAAATCTATCAAACAGCAGCTTTTAAGCCTCCGTCGCCTCTTCCTTTGAAGTATTTACTCAGTGTTTCAGCTTTTAAGAGGAAACAAAAAGAAATCCTCCACCATCACAAATCTCCACACTTCCCTAGAGCTGTCAGTGATAACCTTTAGCTGGGCTGCAAATAGCAGCTGTATGTTGATTCAGAGAATAGCCAGCGAGCTAATAAAAGCAGATGGCAATAAGTGGAAGGATAAGCCAGAGTTGTGTCGTAAATGTTCTGCAGACGGGAGCTGTCTGATGCACGTAGCTGAATAAACTAATACCTACACTGCAACACAAGTCCTGGGGGAGAAACATGAGGAAATAAATACTTAATGAATAAAGCAAAGTTTGGGCCTTTTATTTATTTATTCATTTTCAATTAGACTGAGGTGCAACAGAAAATTATCAGGTTATACTGTTATAAAAAAAGATGGTAGCAGCTAATGAAAGGTGATGATAAATACCTAATTTACAATAAAGCTCATTTTTACCTAGTCTTTGCACAGGAAGGTGCTAAAGGTGCGAGTTACATTATCACATCGTTGAAAGCAACAACACAAATAAACGCTGTAATTTCAATCTGCTGAAATGCTGCACTCCAGGTCTGTTTTCTCCTGTTTTCACCTGACGGCACATTTCAGGATATTACTCATTTGGGAAACTATTTTGTCCGAAGCAAAAAATACAAATTCAAACCAAGGTTCAAACACAACACACATTATTTTGCAATACACTTCTATTTTTGTACTTTCTTCTTTTCCATTTGTACTGTTCCGATTCTTTGAGCTGACTGTGTGTCGATAATCACCCTTTTCATTTCACATCATTTCATCTTCCTGTTTGGCAGATATTAGATGAGATGGAACAACTTCTTCCTAACATCCTTGATTTAAAAAGACCTGAGAAAGACATTGTGTTTGAATGGTTTGATATTGCTGCTTCAAATATTCCCCGCAGTGCGTCCTTGTAACGAGCATGACACACTTTGCACATATGAGAAGCTGTGATAACTCTAATGTAAGAATAAAAATAACAACCATGTTATCTAGGAAATATGCAGCACTCAATCAACAGCACATTCTCTTCATGACAGTTTCACTAAAGGTTGACAAGAGCAATATAAGTTCACACGGAATTCACATCGCATCTCAATGTGTGATTTATAATGTATTTTAGAACCTGACTGATTCATTAGCTATAACCAATATAAATAGGTTGAAATGAACCTTTCACAGACAAATTGATTCAGCGCTTATAATTGCTAATATGAAAACTTACAGAAGAGATGTGCATTTGTTTACATTTTCACATGTAAAATATCCAGTTATTTTAAATGTATCTTTAAAAAATATTTTCAGAATTTATATATTCTGTAAAATCTGTTTTATTATATATTTGTGTGTCTATATCGATCAGGCTGTAGTGTATTTGACTATTTTAGCCTTAAAACGTCAGGCTGTTAATATCTGATGGGCTTAAAGTATATAACTGTCACTCTGCAGCTGAATGGCAAAGAAATAGTCATTCATCACTTATTGGATCTGAAAGCACCTAAGAAAAACAATAAGGACTTAACGAAGCAGACTAAAGTGCACATGGATAAAATAACTGTAGTTTTTCCAGTTCACACATTCATCTGTGCTGTTGTCATGACAGCGGGGCCGGGGACCTTCAGTCAGCACAATGAGAAGATCTTGTGGAAACAGTAACAACATGGGAGCTCCCTTCAGGTGATGTGGGTGTTGTGAGCGGTTTGAAAACATCGGCCACTTTGCTGAGAAATGGAGACCTCGGCTTTTTAAGAACACGAGTGCCGATCGATATCATCTCGTTCTGCAACGGCATTCGCATATTTGTGTCGTGATGCAGCACGCAGGCAGCAGGCTATTCACTGGGAGATGACACAACCCCGCTCCACATAACAGTTCAGGTCAAGGTGAGCAAACGAGTGGAAAACTAAGAAGAACAATAACCCTCAGTGTTTTTCACGTTTGTCTCTTTAAAAGCTGATATATTAACACATCAGAATGGCTCATGTACGGCATGTTGTCACCAGCAGTTCATCACAGTGCGTGGACGAATATGATATAGATGTTAAAGAAAATACAAGAAGTGAAAGTGTTTAGATGTGATTTGTGTGCTGGGTTTTTAAAACGAAACACAGTTGCATTAATGAAGCTAAATGAAGAAACCTGGGATGGATTAAATATCTGTTTTCATGCTAAATCAAAGTAACTCAAGTATAAAGGTGTGTTCGATGACAGTACTCCTGTTCTCTTGCTTTTATTCACCAGAAGAAAATGCAGGTATATAAATCAGAAAATGATTTAATTCTCTTGTAGATAAAAAAAAAAAAAAAAATCTCATGGATCTGAAGTTACAGAGTTAAAGTTGAGAGGGAAAATACATATTGCTTTCTAATGCAACTCTTTTCAAGTTGAGAACCTTTTTAATCCCAGCAAATTAGATTTTATTCTTATTTTATTTTATTTAATTTTTACTATTGGTATTTTTATGTATTGCGTGTTGCTGTCTTCTTGTTGCACTTTTTATTTTGTGAAGCACTCTGAATGAATGTCACATCTTAATTTCTTTTCCTCAGTAACCAATACCAACACTGAAAACCCCTTTGTGTTCTAGTGGATAAATACTGCTCACACTTCAGTGAAAAACCTGTGTGCATGGAATCACTTAGATGGGAAGCAGCACTACACTCCGATATTACACACAAAGCCTCAATCCACAGTTGCTCAGGGAGTCGAGTGTGTTTTAGATAGCGGCAGCAAAACCAACACATTTTCACTTGTTGCTTGTTGATTTTTAGTGTTTCCAAGCAATCCAGTGGACAGAAAAGACACAAAAGAGGATGGTTACTCGAGTGTTCTGATCGAGAGAATCAAAATTGGTGGAGTGGTGAAGACAAAGTATTGATTGGTCAGTAAAAGAAAAGCGTGTAGAGTTTGCAACGCGGCTGGTGAGGAGTTTCATTAGAGGGTATTTGAGAATACCTCAGCTTTTACACATACAAATTAAATAACAAGGATATTTTGATAAGGATCCTTCATATTTAGTTATGAAAGAACAGTAACCGCAGATACAGACATTTTACAGCTGATAAATGAACGTTTACCTCCATCGTATATGTAGCTATAGCAATTAACTGCTTAGCGAACATGGACTTGGATTCAAAGTCACCGCTAAGCTAAGCACCTGCTGAGTATAACTTCATATTTATCGACAAGAAAGTAGAATCAATCTTCTCATCTAAATCTTAGAAAAGGGAATAACCACATTTCCAAAAATGTCTAACTATAGAATGTTAGACATGTCTTAAAATAACAAAGATTTAAATTCTAATGTAACAACCACCATTGTATTTTAAACCTCTGTAAAGTGTCTTGGAGCATTGTTAAAAGCACTACACGGATAAATTGTAGTACTGCTTTTGTTATTGTATATAAACGTTTCAGGATTCGTATGTTCTGCTCGATTTGAGGACACAGACTGAGCTGGAGTGACATCTCAACAAATCGGCTGTTAGCTTTAATCCAACTGATTGTTCTCATCAGTACTGAGTCCACGGAGCGCTGCTCATATTCAACCCAAGCAGACGTCTAATCAGCCCAAATCAATGACATTATCTGTGATTGTGTGCAGAGCTGTTGATCATCAGTATGTAAATGCAGGGTATTGATATTTCCCTCTCAAAAGGTATGTGTCCACTGAGGGAGAGCTTTCCTCATGGCACTGTACGGATGAGGAGTAGTTTCCCTCCAACAGAAAATTGTATAAATGAGGTTTAATGGGTTCATACCAGTTGTGGACCATCAGCTTCTGCACAGCCAACAGGGCGTTGTAACGGACCAGCTGGTCCTCGTGGTGCATGTGATTCATCACCAGTTGTTTTCCACCCAGCTGCTCGATCACCCTGAAATGGGAGGAATAAAAGGCATTATGGGTGACAGCCTTTAATTCACACAGAAAAAAAAAGGTCCTATTTTCCTCATTCGGTTTGGTCCAGCATCAGGTAATTTAATCCAGTCCCTGAAATGTTCTATGTATTTTATGAAAGGTCACCGGCCTTGAAAAAGGATGTCGTGCTTTGAAAGGAGGGAACAGGCCTTTATGAGGCAGTGCTTGTGGTAATTCAGTAAATGGTCTGAAAGTAGGGGAAAGTACATGCATTGGTACTGTTACATTCTTTGGGCCAACTGAGTGTAATCATCATTATAGGGCTGGACATGGGGGAATAACGACCCTGAGATTGTGACAACAGGTAAAAAGTGTTGATACAATGAGAAGGAAAACCATTAATGATCTGTCACTCACACAGATTCACAGGCCTAAAGAATATGTATGGAGAGGATGAGGGAAGTCTCTTTATTTTACCAAACATGGTCATCTTCAGACACACATAGGACAATGGATATTGTAAAAACGGCCAGAAACATGGAACACATTTTTTAGATCACCTGTTAATGTCTCACATAACACACACTGTTGTAAATAGAGTAAATAAAGATGGATGTGACACACAAGCTCTGCCAATAATGAGTCAGTCTCAGCTGTCAATCATAATGTTTCAACCCATTTTCATAGCATCAAATAACCAATTAAAACCATTTTTAAAAAGTGCACTTGAACAATCAGTGTGATGCAAACTGACTAAAATGACAGAAACAATATTTGAGAAGAATCTATTTAAAGTCTATTTTTGACTTTTTAGTTTGGTCCTTGTCCCATCCACTAACATGGAGGAGAAAGGGTTTGTGACCAATACTGTAGCCAGCCACCAGGTGGCGATCGAGATGCATCGGCATCCCTTTTAGGGAGCTGTCATGTCGTCCATCTTTATGTATAGTCGGTCTCGCATAGTTAAACTTTTGTGTTGTAAAATATGTTTTATGTAAATATTTGTATGGTTGATGATCAAATAAATACAAAAAAGAAGAATACATATCAAACCTCAACTCTAGACCTACTTAAGAAAAGATTATATATATATTTTGACATAATTATACCCAAAGGCCTCAGGGAAATTGAATCTGTTGAAGCACATGTAAGTGGTGCTGCTCACTCTTACAGGACTGTACCACATGCGATTTCATATTATTCTGAAAGAGAAAGTATCTTTAAGACTGATTTGGTCTTCAATGAAAAATGTCTCACCGTTTGCCACGTGGGTAATGTCGCACATACTCTCCAACGTCGTGAGCCGCAACTGCTATGACTTGAGGATCATCGGACACCTCCAACAGCCTCGTCAAGATCCTATTGAAGATAGGCAGACAAAAGGAGAGGCATTTAAATGGTGAGGTCTGTCTGCGTCAAAAGAAAAGATGATGTGCTCTGAAAATTATACAATTCTCAGATGCTCCCCGGCAACTACTTCACTGAAAAAAGATTAATGAATGCAATTGATTAGCTGAGATTCTTTGTCTCTTAAGTGCTGGTGGAAGTACAAATGCACAGATTGCTCAGTAAATCAAGACTAATGTTCTTTTCAAACAGAGATTAAACCTAAACTCTAATCGAAGAAAATGACAAACAAGGATCCTCTGAAAAAGGGAAACCTTGGGATTCTAAGTGAGACAAAGCGAGGATGAGATTTAGGGAAAGAGACAAAAAGAAATTGAGGGTAATTTAAGACGGGGATGTCGTCTGAATTCAAAGAGGAAGGTGATGAGACAACAAGACGGATAAATCAGGTTTTTTACTTTATAGATTGCTGGTAAAAATATGTTCAGATAAGAAAACCCCAACTGCATTTGACATTAGCCAATCTGTCAAAACTCAGATTTTAAAACATTAATTAAATTATTTATTATGTTGTTAAAAATTGGTTGTAGAAAATAAAAAGCCTTGCTACAGAATCTGCTCTATCTTACTTGAGCAGCTCGTAGTTCTTCTCGTTCAAACGGACGGCATTTTCACGCCAGAACTTCTCAGACTTGTGGACAGGACTCCATTCCAGGCGTCCGGACTTGAGTTCAGAGCTGTACTCATCGAATGAGCTGTAGATGAAAAAGAGATAGAACATTCAAAGGATTTTCAATAAAGAGAAGAGCACAGTCCAAGGAGCATCATAGTTTTTTGTTCCTCGGAAAAAGAGGAAATGCCATCTGCTCCCCGATCATTCACAATTTACAGAAAAATGTTTTTAGGAAAGAAATTGGCCTCATATGAAAGTGACAGATTCATGTTTAGAACTATAATATATGTAATTATTTTTTAAATACTAAATAAATAGTCTGGAGTGATTATTCGTGCCATGGAGTCCACTCGGTACCTCAGATCCTGCACGCTCTCTCCCAGCTTCTCCAGCAGGAATTTAATGTCCTCCGTGATGTCCTCGTCATCATACTTCTGCTGCTCAAGGTTCTCAAGCTGCTTCAGCACCTTGCACTGAATCATGGCCAAAGCGTACTCCTGACGAGTCTCCCGCTCGGACGACTTCTCGAGGAGATTCTGTCAGAGAACAGGAGCACAGAGAACAGTTATTTGATGAGTTATTTATCGTAGGTGATCAGTCTGTTTGAAGAATTAGATATTCACTACTTCAATCAATCAGAGAATAAATAAGTAAATAGTCAGTTGAAAGGATCCAGTCTGAATGGAAAACTGGATGTTAAATATCTACGGTTTAGCACTGTAACAATCAAACAATTTGAAAATGCAAGCTTTACCCTGTGCGACATTATGGTGAGAAATGCTCATTATTTTCTTTTTTGCTGTCGACTAAATTAATTTATAAATAACAAACATGTCAAATAAGAATATAAAAAATGATGCATTGAAACATTAAAAGTTTTTTTCAGTTTCACTTTAAATTATTCTATGAAATAAAAATGAGTTATTTGGCCTTGACAACATAACTACTTACCATGAGGAAATAAAAATATCAGTGTACTGTTTATGCTGTGGTTACTCTAATGTTTACGCGATTGAAGACAATACTGCTGCCTGGTAATGTTAATCCAAACAACCGATTTCCAGTATGTATGTCTATCACCATATACAATATATACAGTGAGAAAAGCTTTTATTCATATTACACACTCCTAACGTTTATTTACATGACTGATATGTAAACAGACACACGAGCTATGAATTTCCACCGGGGCAGATCAACCATAGTGATAAACTGGTGAGTGAGCTGTGAAGGAGATGAGTGCAGAGCTGTAACAAGAACACGATGTTCAAGTATTGTAAAAGCTTTAGAGTCAGGATCCCTGGACAAAGTCCCAGAAACTCTGAAAATTCCAGTGGCAAAACTTTGGAGTGACACTAAAGTGGCGTCAGACCCAGACTGATCCTCTGATTGAACCCTTTCAGCCTGCATTCAGGGCAGAGCTGCAGCGGACTACAAATATCTTCTTTTCTAAAAAGAGCCTGTTGTTTGTTCACAGTATCTGACTCAAGTAGAGCAAACAGTGCCAATAAAAGTTTAGAATCCGTCTATCTTTGACGGGATGTGTGTGAAAACAAGTGGGATGTTTTCAGGAGCAGGATTGGATAGTTTTTTCAAACAACTGGAACAACATTAAGTACCAGCATTAGAATGGGGGCGAACACATCATAAACACTTCAGTACTGCCTTTGACGATGTGTTTAAAGACTTCCAGATGGTCTGGATAATTTAAGTCTGTTTTTGGTCCCCTGGGCTGAGCAGAATCATTTGCATAATTAGGACATTTGGGAAAAATAGCAACATGCAAAACAATGGTGAAAATATTCAAAAATGTTTGATTGATTACAGCTTCTTTAAAATCGACATGACAACTTTGTGTTTACGTAGCTCTCCCCTTCTCTATGTCAGGCACACACACACGTTGTGAGGTAAGTTTGGTGTTGAAGAGTTTCAGGGTTTCCCTTTGTTGCTTTGTTATTAGCGGTGACCTCGCCGTCAATTAATTTCAAAATGCTAAGTGGTATTCTACAAAATGCACATTTTCTTTATCAGTATCCTATCCTGCATCAGTAAGTGCAAGAATTTAAGTTTTAGTTTGATGGTTCTGAGTTTTGCCAGAAAAGGACTTTTAGACCAGTGCTTTCCAGACTTGGCCAACACAGCAATTAATCCTTTTTCATACATGTTCATACAGCATGTGTTCTTCTTCTGTGACAAATGTTTCTATCAGTTGCTCTAACAACTGTTATTTTCTGACCACTGATTACCTGGATACATAGTTGGAAAAGTTATGTAACTGCACATTGAAGATAATTAATATAATTCTTTCAATTTATACATCTGGAAGACGAACATGAAATGTCCCTTATATGTAAATGCTACCTTGTTTTTCTGAGGTAAATTGTTAAACAAAATACACAGTAAAATATGAGAAATCCTGCGGAACCCTTGGGAACCACTGGTTTTAACCAAGCACCACAATAAATAATTTTCAGTGTGAAAATGGCATTTAAGCAAAACACTGAACTTCTGAAAAATTCTCCACATACCCTGAAGGCAGCCAGGATGATTCGGGTGACCTTCTCCTTGACAGACTCCTGGAGGATGTCGGACAGGGCTGGCACCACGTTGTAGCGTCTCAACTGCTCACAGAGCTGAGGACTGTAGGCCAGGAGCCAAACACAGAAGATCATCTGGTACTGGAGCTGGAAGCCGCACTTGTTGCTCAGCACCGCTGTGATGCTTAAACAGAAAAACAAAAATCATATGAATAAAACAAAAAAGGGAAAAGTGCTATGAAGGACATCTTCATCTACCACCTGTTCACTAATAGAGGAGCTTTCAGAGCGACGTGCCTACATGCTGCTTATCCATTATCTCTGATAATGGATGAAAATTAAATGTTCAGACAGTCTTTGGAGCAACGGACAAGTTGCTCAAAATACAGAGACCAGTACTAATAACTACAGCGAGTCATGCATTTGCAGAAATAGCTGGTAAGTGCAGAGATGGGCAATAATTATCTGATCCAAATTATGAAGTAGGGACAGTTTTACATAGGTGGATTTTAAAGGTGGATTTGATTTGTTTTTTTTGGGCCAGTTACATAAAAAATAAAAGTGGTGTAAAATAGAGAACATTCAAACTGTACAGTGGATTTTAAAGATTTAATGTAGTTAATAAATTATTTTATGTATAAGTTATCCAGTATGAGTCAAGTCAGAGCCATGCTGAGAGCTCAGAACATTTAATTGGACTCACATTACCCTTTAAATTTTATTTGATTCCATCAGGTTGGTGATTTCACCATGATAGTAGTGGCACTCACTGATACATGAGGGGCTTTTTTTTTTTTTTTTTTTTACAATAGATTATTTAATGAATAATGATGCAATAACACTGAGTACTAACACTGGTAACTCTTCAAATAGGTTAGATTTACATTGATATGTTGCTAATTTACTGAGAGCTGACAGATCTAAAACTATTGCAATCAATAAGTTATCTATATTTGAGGATATGGTAAATGCCAGTCATATTATTTAAATACCAGAGCATGAATAACAAATGTATTTATATCGAATCATTAACATATTTGATTGTTGAGTTACAGGTTTTAAAATATATATATATTTTCAGATAGCAAAGGTAAAGTTCATAAGGAGTCTTTACTCACCAGTTGACCCCATCAGCCTCCACCCAGGAAAACCTATACTCATTCACCCTCAGCATCAGCTGAAGGCACCCAGCCACACACTGGACATACTGAGAGCTCTGAAAAGGACAGAGGCAAACATCTGCTCAAACAGAGGTGGGAGCCTTAGCTGCGCAATTAGGAAAACAAACAAAATGTTAGAAGGTCAAGTACAATCAATGCAGCTCTGAAACACTGAGTAGTTGACAAGCAGAGACAGCACATGGAAGAACACCAGTCCAAAACTTGCATTACCATCAGCTATCAAACCTGAGGCCTTGCACATGCAGTCTATCGACTATACACATGAACACATGCTAGATCACGGACTCAGTAGTACAATACAGAGCAATAGCAGGGAAAAGTGTCTCATCACACCTGAGCAGAACAATGTAAATTGAGATTAGAGTGGAGGAAGCTGAGAGGAGAAAATAGATTGTATTAATCTGTTAATTTGAAAAGGGTGAAAAGCAAAGAAGTCCAGCAGGAGGAACGGGCAACAGTGAGGACAGAGGAGTGGCGGAGCAGAGGTTACCTGGTTGAAAATGATAAAGATGATTGTCAGTTATTAGTTATTAGAGTACATTTCTCAGAATAATTTAACTATGCTTGACACAGTATGGGGTATAAAATGGTAGGATGCTGCTGCTGTGCAAATGTTGATCCAATTTCATATTAACCTTGTTATCCTAATTTACAGCAAAAGCTGTGTTCGTCATGCGCTTTCAGCATAAAGGTGAAGAGGCTTACAACATGCAATTTTGTACAGCTGCAAACAACCAGTGGCAGCAAACACCATGCTGGTCTCCATCTTTCTACAAGTATTGATGACAAACTCGAGTGCAAGAGCAGGATGACAGAGAAAAAGCGGGGAAAGAACAGAAGTGAAAGTCCAGTGACAGCTGAAACGTTGCGGCTTGCACAGATCCTGCCTTTTTTCATCCTCCTGGAAGCCCCAGGTTGACCGAAGATGCACTTCACTTATACTCACTTCACTGGGGGAAATTGTTCCTGCTCCTGAGCTTGTTTCTGGACCTGTACCATGTAGGTTCTAATGAGAGATAAGCAAAAGAACAGGGGCAGAAATGTTCACAGTTGGAGGTGAGTTACTGTGTCACTGGAACAACACAGCTTGTGCTGCAAGTTTGACCACAAATGCAATTCAGAGACAGCGGCTGCTGAGTGATTTGCTGCTTGGCTGTTGAAGAGATTAATAAATATTAAACACAATTATAAGAAGCAGTTTAGGTTTAGCTGCCCAGTGTTTGGTGCACACGTCTGCCATTGCAAAGCCAGGACCTACAGTGCAAACTTTATTGGACCATCTCAAAATCTAACAAGCCAGCTCAAATCAATGCGATTCCATACATTATACTAAGTCAGACAATGTTTACAGGGACAGATATTAGAAGTTATCTTATATAGAGAATAAGACTCTTTAAAAATAAATGTAACTCCATTAGAAAGAGGTAGCCACATTTTTAAGAAGCTGATGTCCCGATATCTAAGAAAAGAAAGACCCATGATATGATGAATTTAAGAGGAGAAACAGAGAAGTTACAGTATATTACATACACACTTATACAACTACTACTAATTACACCGTACTGTAATAGACTGTTGTTAGTTTAATAAAACAGAAGGAAAACACAATTTTCTGTCAAAGAAAAGGTACCATAAAACAAGAAAAACATGAACAGTTAGACTTTATGTGTATTCTGTATTTTTACCTGTGAACTGAGCTGACTTTTTATCCAGTTGAAATAGTAGTTCAGATCACTTCCCTCCATCAGATCACGGCCCCACGCAGCCAGCTTCGCGATGATCCTTGCAGCCTAATATAAGAGGGACATTTCAAAGTCATGTTGCTTTGACTGAACAGTCTACCAACAGTTGACATTTGAAATCTGCAATTTAACACTTCAGCTTAAGTACTAATGTGTCCTGTGATGAGACAGGAACAAAGTCATTTCTCCAATTTCCTCCTCCCCAGGAGAAGATGAGTATTGAGGCTGTAGAAGATTGAGCAACATTGTTGGAGTGACTGTCGTGTAGTGTCACATAGTTTGGGTCACATTATGTCCACCTGCTGGATGCCATCTTGCTGATATTCTTAATTAGGCCCTATCATAGAACTCAGTATGTCGTGTGGTGGTCATCCGTTATCTTTTTTAAGGGTTTCTGGCAAGAATCATTACATTAATTGCCTGTTCTCAGGGAAAAGTGGGTACGGTTGCTTTGTGAGGACTAATTTATGCCTTGCTATGATTAGAAGCAGAAGCAGTCTGTGAAGAATCCATGGCTGTGAAGCATTTAATGGAATACAACCTTTTATCTGGAAAAATAAGATCAGGGCGCTGTGATAATGCTTAATTAGCTTATGTCAGCAACTACAAATACCACACTGTGCTGAGGATTTAGCATGGACGAGGCTTGTTTTCCCAACGTTGTTCACTTCGATTACCACTCTGCAGTTGTATGCCTTCACCAGCCACTCAAGTTGGAGGAAACATGATCACAACCTCCCCTTTTATTCCTGAGTCATGATTTTGAATAAGAAACTTTGCACAATATCATGATGTCAAAAACGAAGTTGACCTTTTGGATGTGAATGAGAGAAAAGGGAACATTTTTTGCTAATTTTGAAGATACTCCCTCAAGGCTTTCTTGAGATATAGTGTTCAATAAAGTGGGATGGACACATGAAGCAGAAATCTACTGCCTCACAGCTTTTGCCATTGCGGACTGACATCATCCATTAACTCACCATGTGGACAGTAAAAAGGTCCTGACGATTGAGCATGGGAAGGAAATATGACCAGGCGGTGTTCTTCGTCTTTTTGGCGTAGTCAAAGAAGATGTTCACCCTCTGATGGTTCTCCTGAGAGACAGTTGAAATACAATATTGGATGAGTTCTTGGATATAAATGAATTGACTGCATCGCACATAATCCATCTTTACAAGCAAATGATTGAGTATTTTGAGAGACAAAATAAATTGGCAGATGCTAATTAGACAGTGATTATCACAGAAGTCAAGAAGTAAAATCAGTCACAGTCTGGTGTCTTGATGAAAGGCACATTACATCATCCACCGGTTAATTTAAGAAAACAACAATCATAATAAATCAACAGTGCAGACATGCTGACATTAGTTGTTGATTTTACATGAGGGAAAATGTTTGACAACATAGCTTTATGTTGAGCTAAAGCAAATAATTTTCTATGAGTAGCCTGGTCTGCCTGACTTAATTAAAAAGTAAAAAGTGTATCTCTTTATACACATTTCTATTTCACACATTCTAAATACTTTTCCAGAGCAGGTATGTCTGCAAAGGCACCACCAAGTTTCAACATTCTGCCCTGTCATTGCTACTGACATCAGAGAAGATGTTTGAATGCACACAAAACTTAAATCAAAACTCTTGGTGGGAGTGAAACGATGTGATCTATATATGAACATGCATGTCCTATATGTCCAAAGTCAGCGGGTCTGTCTGTGTACCTGCAGGGTGTCATCAATCAGAGTCAGGATGTATTGGACTGTCTGCTCCTTGGAGATGTGGGCCATCAGGTTCAGAAAGGTCTTGGCACACTGAGAAAAAGCAAAACAGACATTCAGTAACTCAGAGAGACACAATAGCTCCTGTGTCTAATGACATGTTGAACACACTGCTTATATTCTGTGCAGTTGAAGTGCAGGCCCTCATACCTGATGTCCCTCATTGGTCAGAATGACCTGTTTCTCCTCAGAGTGGGCCACTTCAAACTTTTTGATGAACTCGCAGTCCTCTGCTGAAATCATCTGACTCCTAAAGGAAATGAGATTGAGATACAAACATTTTAGCACAAGCTACTATGAATTGTGCACTAATGTGTACAAAGTACTGGAGCAAGACATTACATACATGTACTACTGATCCTCATACTGAGGAATTGTCACTAGCATGCTGCTTCTAATTGAAAGAGAAGCTTGCACAATAATGGTAGTTAACCTGCAAATACCACATGTTCTAGTTAAGGCAAAACACACAATGGATGGTCCATGAAGACAGGATTTTATTGTTGGTCATCGCACAGCCATAAGAAATGAAAGAAGGAATCAAGTAATAGGATAATACTTGTAGGGGTGATAATATGAGTCATAAGTCAGATCTACTGCATTAAAACACACAGGCTCAAAAAGGGAAGTATCACTCGAGACAGTGAATCACACTAGAGGAACAAGAGTAGAGCAGATTTTAGATTCGCACACTGCTCTCTGACAGATTGATGCATGAGAGCTTTACTTGTCTTTAAAAATTCTGACTTAACTAATACAATATGACGATGCAAATTGTTCAGGAGAGTGTAAACAACAACAACTTCTAGTATGACCTCAATTACAAACATTAAATATGATTGTTACCTTTCTTATAGTGGTAACAAAAGCAGAAAATAGGCAGTTGTATTAAGATAAGATAAGATAAGCTTTATTGTTCCAGTGGGGGAATTGCCTTGGACCACAGTGTCACAGCAATAGAATAACATAATCAAATACATTCATCCTTCACACACTTTTGTACATAGTTAAAATGTCCATATAATGAAATATAAAAGAGTGGTCAACGAGGGGGATGAACATAAACGTTATTTCATTATTTCAGCCTAGGTGGTGTTCAGGGCGAAAGGACAGTGAAATAAAGGGGTGTTTGAAAAGGGGAGGCTTCTACCATCTGCCTGAGGAGAGGAGCTGATACTCGGAGGGAGGATATGTGTTGTGTCCTTGATTATATTTGGGGCCATGTCTTGATTATAGTTTTTTCATCTGGACCTTAGGCTGCACAGTATTACATCGAGTTAGATTGGACAGGAGAACCCATTAAAGTACCCAGGGTATGTGAACACGATGTGTGGCTGTACTCACTGCAGGTAAGACTGCCAGTTGACCAGGTTGGCCCGCACCTCGGCTGCCTTGGCAGCGATGATGTTTGTGGGGACTGCAGCGTCCACCGCCCCGCGGATATCCATGTTGATACAGATCCACTACACAACACTAGGTGTCCGGATGAAAACACAACAACACCTGGATGGAAACACAACAGTGTCACAACATTAGAGGGCAGTGATGTGTCCTTCCGTGTCGAGGCTTCGAAGCGTGTGTCGAGTAATCCAGGAAGATTTGTGTGAAGCGCGTATCGAGGCTTGTGTTGATGACGTATGTGTTGACGTTGAAAGCCTCGCGAGCCGGCCGTATCACGTGACTGAGTCAGGAAATGGGTTCGCACTTTCCCTTTTGACCCCGCCATTGTATCATAAAGACAGACACCATATTAATAAGTTCATAGTTTACGTATTGGCATCACAAACATCATTTATTCAATTCAAAGCGTCACACACCAAAGCCATGGTGTCATTATAATCACTGCCTGTTTTACATTTATTGTCCACTTGATGGCACAGTAGAGCAAATGAAGCCCCATGAAGCTTCGGCCCATGAGTGAACCGATTGGATGGAAAGCTTCACTGCTTCATGAAGCTTCATCTCGCCATCACTAGTGTTTACATCATACTAAAAGGTAGAAACCAGTAGAAAAGGTGCACCGATGTGTTCAGCACTGTTTAGCTAGCAGTTGTTAGCAGTGACAGAGCTAACAGGAAAACAGTCCTGCGCTAAAAACGATCCACCACTAACGCAAAGTAGTTCGACGTGTGGCAGACATGTTGTTCTCTCAAAGAAGTTTAATGGTTTCGTGTTTAGCTCAGCTCACAGACTGGAGCAACAGCTGAAGCTAGAGCCGCTAGCTTCAGGTTAAGCTAGCAGCTAGCTTAACCCAATGTCACGACAGGTAGAGATGCGTCTTCCCGACAGCTGAGATACGGCGACACACGATGACATTAACTCGAATTAAAGTCGTGGACAAAAACAACGTATACGTGAATAAATGTGAAGTTGAAATGACGTGGGCTGAGCGCTTCCTGGCAACAGCTAGCGAAACAAACTGCGTACGCTAACCTGTGCTAGCTGTGCTAACATGGCTTCTCGTCCACTCTGAGTCAGAATGTAAAGCGCTGCAGACGCGATAACTTTACTACGACAACAGAGGTGGACAGCCGACGTGTTTGCTGCACGACACCATGTTACGAGGTGAAGAAGAAGAGGAGTCACTCACCGCGCTAATGTCCCGAGTGAACAGCTGACTGACTACAACAACAGCGTCCGTGTCATGTGCCGGTCACATGCTCAGTGTGAGTTTGACACAAACTGAGGATCCGTGTTCTTGAACTGCTCATAGATCCTGTGAGACCGCTGTTATAACATGTTCAGACATATATGGTGGAAACGACTGAGAACGTGTGTTTAAATATTTAAGATTAAGATTTTACACACAAAATAAAGAATAAGATGTAAAATAAGCTCATAAAATGTGGCTAAATTTAATTTATGAAACTTCCCAACAGTATTGAAATACCACCGACATATTAATGCATCAAAAACATAGACTATAATAGTGTACTAATAATAAACACTAACAAGGCCCCTTTGTGAGGACTAGAGCCATTAATACTTCAAGTACATTTCACTAATAATACACAATCAAATATTTGGCTCGTCTCGGAGCATTTTCACAATGCAGTACTATTTCTTGAAATACTATTTGACACTGAAAGGCTTGCAAACAAGGACAAAAATGTAAAAATAGAAACTGAAGGGCATCAAGGGAATTAAGACATAAAGAAAATCCACCAGTTCGCCTGTATAATAACAAATATGATGATAAATTATGGATCATAAATAAATATATATAACAACGCAGTGCTGTTACTTGAGTAGAGGATCTGAATACTTTTACTAACTATAAGCAGGAGTATCAACATTGTGTGTTGCTCCTTATTTTGTGTCCTTCAAGCAAAATTTCTATATGATGGTGAAAATACACTGATATTATTTCAGGCTACAAAGCAAATTCAATTAATGTCTTAAGCTCTAAAATGCAAATGATTGGACAATAAAGGCTGCATCAACTTTCTCTGCATTAACACATTTGTAACTATAAATAAAGACTACAAAAAAAGACTAAACACAGGAAATGACCTTCAGGTAAACTAAGATTGGAAAGTTGATGCTGTTTAAGTTTTGTCTGAGATGCTTTGGCGAGTTGAGTTAATAATTCAGGAACTCCTTACTCCCTTGTTGCCTTTTAATAATTAACCAACGTTGTCCGAAAACCCAAACAGGGAAAAACTGTGGTTTGTGTTCCGCTGTGAAACATGAAACTGATACAACCAAGCATCTCCTGTCTGTGCCCTTGCTGCCAAACCACAGACAAGACTGCAAATAGGAAAAAAAGTGAAGCAGAAAGGCAGAGTCAACAATGTGATTTCCTGTATGTCATTAATATTTCCTATATTCTTGGCTAGAAAGACGAGAATACACTAAACCTGACCCCGGCCAATCAGTTCCAATCAGCCGTGTTGTCATTTGGTGTTGTGCTTTAACTTTGTGGCTTTGTGACGACGACAGAGAGCTAAAGTCAGTTGATTGCTCACACTGAAGAGCTTTGATCAGCGTGCAATTTGTGACACGAGCAAACATGTCAGAAGCTTCTCAGTCAAATCCCACACCCTCAGTTGCCAGTGCCTCCAATGCGAATGGTGAATAGCGTCAACTGCGGCCATATGTTTCCTCGACAAAGACAGTTTAGCGATGTGTTTTAATCCTTTGTATTACACGGGAGTTCATCAGGAGGCATGTATAATCACAAATGAACCCACGTCTGTCACTAGTTTTTCTCTCCGTCCATCTCACTCAGACACTAAAACCTCCTGGCTTAATCTGGCCTAAGCTGGTGAGGCGCAGTAAAGCACAGAGGAATCAGGATTGCATCCAGTGGGAACATTGTCCTAATCCCCTTCTGCCCTCTCCTTTGTAAACACTCTTCTCTTGGTCAGGGTCACTGATGCTTTTTTTTCTCCTGCCCTCTCCGTCTCTCTCTCTGTCTCTTTCTCTGTGTCACAATTATGCTTCGGATGAGACTCCAGGAAAACATAGAGGAGATCAGCGAGGGCCGTGTGGATTTCTTATGATCTCAAACAGACTCGAGCCTCACGTGGCGAGTGGGGCTTCATGGTTGGAGCATGCCATGTGCTAGAGCGGTGAGGCAGTGGGAGATCAGGCCCACGTCTGCTCTGCGGGGGATCAGACGCACCCGTGCCCTGATGTGGCAGTGGATACGGGGGCTGGCCCGGGCCTGCCGGCACGGTGTGGGGTACCGGGTGAACTACAGTGACCCCAACCGAGAGGAGCAGGAGATGGTGTGCCTTGAGGTATGGACATGTGGTAGTTAAGCATTGCTATTGTAGTTATCATATACCTACTACTTATAAATGTTGAGCTAATTATCATGTAGCGAATACATTTAAAAGGCAAAGGTAAAACCACAACTGTACATAACAGTTTATTTTGCTCAGAACACACATTTTTGACACCATTTTAGCCAAAACATGCTAATTGTTGTGTGACAGATAACAAAATAACACAAGTCTGCTGCTGAAAGTGTTCAAAAGGAATCGGTCTGACTGTCTAATTAAACTGTCACCATCTTTCAAACATTATTTCTATTCATGAATGGGAAAAGAAACTGTCTTCTGTTGTTGTTGCTGCTGTTACTGCGACCAGATTGCTCTTGTTTGTATGTCAGCAGCCTTCCCTGCTTCTTGCCAAACCTCTATTTAGGGAGGCACTTCCTGTCTGAGAGAGGCTTAAGAAGAACAAAAATAAATAGATGGTGTGACTTGAAATAGTGCCATACTATTTATTACCTCCGCCCCGCAGGAGATGTTTGTTGTTTTGTTTGTTTGTTGGCAGGATTATGCAAAAACCACCCAACCGATTTCCACCAAACTTAATGGAGCCTGGGCCTGAGGAGCAGCCATTGCATTTTGGTGCAGATGTGATATAAGGGGCAGATCCAGGAAGTTAGAGCAACATGTGTAATTAACAATATTAAAAATGGCTCCTATTCCAATTATAAACCGAGAGTTTTTACTTATTCTGTCTGACTTGAGATAGCAGGAATTTCTGGTAACTGATGACAGACTGATGACATCTCAGACATGACAATAAAGGGTTGACAGGAGAGTTGCAAATACACCTCCGCCGTCAGTTCAATCCAGATAAAACTGAAATAAAATCCAACAGTGCGACAATCATGTCAGCTAATTTAGACATGTGACTGTTTAGCTGGTGTTAGCATTAGGGTTAATTACCCTGGAACAATGTGTGATCGCACCCAAGTCAGAATAATGTGTTTTTCTTGCTCTTGCCAACATGGATGCAGCTTGAAGTTGATGTTAGGTGGAGTTATGCTACTAGTTAGTCACAACATTACAGGTTATCAGACATCAGAAGCTGTATGAGCGGGGGCTTGACAGCCAATCATTGAGTTACCTGTCCACATACACGCTCAGCTTTCTTTTCCCTATGACTTCTGTGGGCTATTTTTATACCTTCATCAGAGAGCCATGGTAAAGAAATGACAGGAAATGAGGGGAGAGAAATGGAAATTGACGTCCAATTCGCCAGATGCAAACAAGGGATGCTGCAGTTCGAGGTCAGCACCTTCAACCTCCGAGCAACCTCTTGTCTTTTTTCTCATTATTATTAATTTAATTCAGCCATTATACAAGAAGAGAAAATGAGATGGACTCAATTTAGGCTCTTTGTAATTTTAATGGTCAGTGATTATAACTCTTGACCTCCAGAGTGCCCTGACTCCTTTTTATTTTATTGCTAGTGCAACTGAAATCTCACTAATTTGCAGATCTTGATTGTGATTCTATATCCAGCACATACATGAGTCCAACATACTTTTCATGCACCGTCATCTTTCTCATTGATGATCGATCACTCTTCAGTGACCATGCATTCAGTTCATTCAAATCAAGTAACATCGAGGATCATTGGAGCTGGAGCAGGAAACCACGTGGCTTTGATTTTCAAGTCGTTACACAAAATAAACTGAAGATGATCAAAACGGTCAATGCACACACTCATCCACACAATAATACACAAACACACGTGCACAGTTCAGCTTCGATCCCCCCCGGCCAGAGCTTGCTGCTGGTCACTGGACTGGAGCTGTCGTCCGAGGTACTCCCTGAAACAGAAAGACAACAGATTCGACTTTTCACTTCCAATATTCACACTACTCCTGAATTTGAATTTCATTAGAGTGTAGATTAGAGCCTTTAATGTCCTTTAAAGGAGACGTATGATGCTTTTTAAAATGTTTCTTTCCACTAGGTTATTATACAAGTTTCATATTCATACCAGAATTCTGAAAGGTCACAGATCTTCTTCTTCACGCTTTTTTCTTGGCAGTAACATTTTCAGACTTGCCATCATGACACTCAGCTTAATGCTAACAGAAATATCAAATGCCTCTCAGAACCCTAAACATTGAAAATGCTGGGAAGAACTTCTAAGGATACAAATAATGTCTTCCTTAAAAAATGAACGCTAAGATCCGTGACTGCTAATAAACATCATACGCTCTGTTCTGTTTTTCTACAGATCAACAAATAGAAGCAAAAGTATGAATGACAGCAGCGGGTTGATAACAGCACAATATTCAGGAGTCAGTGAAAAAAAAGAAAAAGCACTTTTCAGATTCTTAGTCTCAGAACATTTCTGCATATTTTCCTTTTTCTTTTCAGGTCCCTCCACCTCAAAAGACCAAATATTGCTCAACAGTGAGCTGCATGCCAGTTTTTTATTTCTTTGTTAACTGCTGAGCCCAAGCTCAAAAGTCAAATCTGTGCATTTTACGGTTTAGAAATAACTTACTAACTGGTACAAAAGATAAAAACCCACTAACTCCTGGGAACAACATCCTTGCACCTGCTCTGGATCAATTCAAATCTATCAAACAGCAGCTTTTAAGCCTCCGTCACCTGTTTCTGTGAAGTATTTACTCAGTGTTTCAGCTTTTAAGAGTGAAAAAAAAAAGAAATCCTCCACCATCACAAATCTCCACACTTCCCTAGAGCTGTCAGTGATAACCTTTAGCTGGGCTGCAAATAGCAGCTGTATGTTGATTCAGAGAATAGCCAGCGAGCTAATAAAGGCAGATGGCAATAAGTGGAAGGATAAGCCAGAGTTGTGTCGTAAATGTTCTGCAGACGGGAGCTGTCTGATGCACGTAGCTGAATAAACTAATACCTACACTGCAACACCAGTCCTGGGGGAGAAACATGAGGAAATAAATATTTAATGAATAAAGCAAAGTTTGGGCCTTTTATTTATTTATTAATTATCAAGTTGACTGAGGTGCAACAGAAAATAATCAGGTTATACTGTTATAAAAAAAGATGGTAGCAGCTAATGAAAGGTGATGATAAATACCTAATTTACAATAAAGCAAATTTTTACCTAGTCTTTACACAGGAAGGTGCTAAAGGTGCGAGTTACATTATCACATCGTTGAAAGCAACAACACAAATAAACGCTGTAATTTCAATCTGCTGAAATGCTGCACTCCAGGTCTGTTTTCTCCTGTTTTCACCTGACGGCACATTTCAGGATATTACTCATTTGGGAAACTATTTTGTCCGAAGCAAAAAAATAAATTCAAACCAAGGTTCAGCCACAACACACATTATTTTGCAATACACTTCTATTTTTGTACTTTCTTCTTTTCCATTTGTACTGTTCCGATTCTTTGAGCTGACTGTGTGTCGATAATCACCCTTTTCATTTCACATCATTTCATCTTCCTGTTTGGCAGATATTAGATGAGATGGAACAACTTCTTCCTAACATCCTTGATTTAAAAAGGCCTGAGAAAGACATTGTGTTTGAATGGTTTGATATTGCTGCTTCAAATATTCCCCGCAGTGCGTCCTTGTAACGAGCATGACACACTTTGCACATATGAGAAGCTGTGATAACTCTAATGTAAGAATAAAAATAACAACCATGTTATTTAGGAAATATGCAGCACTCAATCAACAGCACATTCTCTTCATGACAGTTTCACTAAAGGTTGACAAGAGCAATATAAGTTCACACGGAATTCACATCGCATCTCAATGTGTGATTTATAATGTATTTTAGAACCTGACTGATTCATTAGCTATAACCAATATAAATAGGTTGAAATGAAGAGATGTGCATTTGTCTACATTTTCACATATAAAATATCCAGTTATTATAATTTATCCCTAACCCTTTTCATAAATAAAAATACTTTCAGAATTTTTATATTCTGTGAAATTTGTTATATTATATATATTTGCGTGTCTATATCAATCAGGCTGTAGGGTATTTTACTATCTTAGCTTTAAAAAGTCAGGCTGTTAATATCTGATGGGCTTAAAGTATATAACTGTCACTCTGCAGCTGAATGGCAAAGAAATATAGTCATTTATCACTTATTGGATCTGAAACAACAAGGACTTAACGAAGAATAGCTGTAGTTTTTCCAGTTCACACATTCATCTGTGCTGTTGTCATGACAGCGGGGCCGGGAACCTTCAGTCAGCACAATGAGAAGATCTTGTGGAAACAGTAACAACATGGGAGCTCCCTTCAGGTGATGTGGGTGTTGTGAGCGCTTTGAAAACATCGGTCTTTGCTGAGAAATGGAGACCTCGGCTTTTTAAGAACACGAGCGCCGATCAATATCATCTTGTTCTGCAACGGCATTCGAAAAATTCCGCTCCACATAATAGTTCAGGTCAAGGTGAGCAAACGAGTGGAAAACTAAGAAGAACAATAACCATCAGTGTTTTTCATGTTTGTCTCTTTAAAAGCTGATATATTAACACATCAGAATGGCTCATGTACGGCATGTTGTCACCAGCAGTTCATCACAGTGCGTGGACGAATAAGATATAGATGTTAAAGAAAATACAAGAAGTGAAAGTGTTTAGATGTGATTTGTGTGCTGGGTTTTTAAAACGAAAGAGTTGCATTAATGAAGCTAAATGAAGAAACCTGGGATGGATTAAATATCTGTTTTCATGCTAAATCAAAGGAACTCAAGTATAAAGGTGTGTTCGATGACAGTACTCCTGTTCTCTTGCTTTTATACACCAGAAGAAAATGCAGGTATATAAATCAGAAAAATTATTTAATTCTCTTGTAGATAAAAATTCAATCTCATGGACTTGAAGTTACAGAGTTAAAGTTGAGAGGGAAAAGGTCCTTTTTAATCCCAGCAAATTATACTTTATTCTTATTTTATTCTATTCTATTTTAATTTATTTCATTTTTACTATTGGTATTTTGATGTATTGCGTGTTGCTGTTTTCTTGTTGCACTTTGTACTTTGTGAAGCACTCTGAATGAATGTCACATCTTAATTTCTTTTCCTCAGTAACCAATACCAACACTGAAAACCCCTTTGTGTTCTAGTGGATAAATACTGCTCACACTTCAGTGAAAAACCTGTGTGCATGGAATCACTTAGATGGGAAGCAGCACTACACTCCGATATTACACACAAAGCCTCAATCCACAGTTGCTCAGGGAGTCGAGTGTGTTTTAGATAGCGGCAGCAAAACCAACACATTTTCACTTGTTGCTTGTTGATTTTTAGTGTTTCCAAGCAATCCAGTGGACAGAAAAGACACAAAAGAGGATGGTTACTCAAGTGTTCTGATCGAGAGAATCAAAATCGGTGGAGTGGTGAAGACAAAGTATTGATTGGTTAGTAAAAGAAAAGCGTGTAGAGTTTGCAATGCGGCTGGTGAGGAGTTTCATTAGAGGGTATTTGAGAATACCTCAGCTTTTACACATACAAATTAAATAACAAGGATATTTTGATAAGGATCCTTTATATTTAGTTATGAAAGAACAGTAACCGCAGATACAGACATTTTACAGCTGATAAATGAACGTTTACCTCCATCGTATATGTAGCTATAGCAATTAGCTGCTTAGCGAACATGGACTTGGATTCAAAGTCACCGCTAAACTAAGCTAAGCACCTGCTGAGTATAACTTCATATTTATCGCACATACATGAAAGTAGATTCAATCTTGTCATCTAAATCTCAGCAAAGGGAATAACCACATTTCCCCAAATGTCTAACTCTTCCTTTATGGACACCTAGAATTAGCCTATGTACAAACTTTTAAATGCGGCCACACTGAAAGAAATGTCCCTAAACACAAAGCACTGCTGCAACCATCACTTGAAGATGGTTAAGATAAGATAATCCTTTATGAGTCCCACAGTCTGGACATTTGCAAAGTTAACTGCAACAAGAGGGCAGTCAAACATCAGTAAAGAAATAATAATCAGAAGAGTCACCAAACCATTGTGAGCTAGATTATCAATGTCAAATCTAGATCAATAACCAAACAAAAAAATAAGTGAGATTTAAATTCTAATGTAACAACCACCATTATATTTTAAACCTCTGTAAAGTGTCTTGGAGCATTGTTAAAAGCACTACACGGATAAATTGTAGTACTGCTTTTGTTATTGTATATAAACGTTTCAGGATTCGTATGTTCTGCTCGATTTGAGGACACAGACTGAGCTGGAGTGACATCTCAACAAATCGGCTGTTAGCTTTAATCCAACTGATTGTTCTCATCAGTACTGAGTCCACGGAGCGCTGCTCATATTCAACCCAAGCAGACGTCTAATCAGCCCAAATCAATGACATTATCTGTGATTGTGTGCAGAGCTGTTGATCATCAGTATGTAAATGCAGGGTATTGATATTTCCCTCTCAAAAGGTATGTGTCCACTGAGGGAGAGCTTTCCTCATGACACTGTACGGATGAGGAGTAGTTTCCCTCCAACAGAAAATTGTATAAATGAGGTTTAATGGGTTCATACCAGTTGTGGACCATCAGCTTCTGCACAGCCAACAGGGCGTTGTAACGGACCAGCTGGTCCTCGTGGTGCATGTGATTCATCACCAGTTGTTTTCCACCCAGCTGCTCGATCACCCTGAAATGGGAGGAATAAAAGGCATTATGGGTGACAGCCTTTAATTCACACAGAAAAAAAAAGGTCCTATTTTCCTCATTCGGTTTGGTCCAGCATCAGGTAATTTAATCCAGTCCCTGAAATGTTCTATGTATTTTATGAAAGGTCACCGGCCTTGAAAAAGGATGTCGTGCTTTGAAAGGAGGGAACAGGCCTTTATGAGGCAGTGCTTGTGGTAATTCAGTAAATGGTCTGAAAGTAGGGGAAAGTACATGCATTGGTACTGTTACATTCTTTGGGCCAACTGAGTGTAATCATCATGATAGGGCTGGACATGGGGGAATGACGACCCTGAGATTGTGACAACAGGTAAAAAGAAAAGAGAAGAAGGTTTAGAGAAGAAAAAACATTAATGATCTGTCACTCACACAGAGTCACAGGCCTAAAGAATATGTATAGAGAGAGTCTCTTTATTTTAACAAACATGGTCATCTTCAGACACACATAGGACAATGGATATTGTAAAAACGGCCAGAATCATGGAACACATTTTTTAGATCACCTGTTAATGTCTCACATAACACACACTGTTGTAAATAGAGTAAATAAAGATGGATGTGACACAAACGCTCTGCCAATAATGAGTCAGCTGTCAATCATAATGTTTCAAAACATTTTCATAGCATCAAATAACCAATTAAAACCAATTTTAAAAAATGCACTTGAACAAACATCAGTGTGATGCGAACTGACTAAAATGACAGAAACAATATTTGAGAAGAATCTATTTTAAATCCATTTTTGAATTTTTAGTTTGGTCCTTGTCCCATCCACTAACATGGAGGAGAAAGGGTTTATGTACATAAGTATACCCAAAGGCCTCAGGGAAATTGAATCTGTTGAAGCACATGTAAGTGGTGCTGCTCACTCTTACAGGACTGTACCACATGCAATTTCATATTATTCTGAAAGAGAAAGTATCTTTAAGACTGATTTGGTCTTCAATGAAAAATGTCTCACCGTTTGCCACGTGGGTAATGTCGCACATACTCTCCAACGTCGTGAGCCGCAACTGCTATGACTTGAGGATCATCGGACACCTCCAACAGCCTCGTCAAGATCCTATTGAAGATAGGCAGACAAAAGGAGAGGCATTTAAATGGTGAGGTCTGTCTGCGTCAAAAGCAAAGAGGAAGTGCTCTGAAAATTATACAATGAAATGATTAATGAATGCAATGGATTAGCTGAGATTCTTTGTCTCTTAAGTGCTGGTGGAAGTACAAATGCACAGATTGCTCAGTAAATCAAGACTAATGTTCTTTTCAAAACAGAGATTAAACCTAAACTCTAATCGAAGAAAATGACAAACAAGGATCCTCTGAAAAAGGGAAACCTTGGGATTCGAAGTGAGACAAAGCGAGGATGAGATTTAGGGAAAGAGACAAAAAGAAATTGAGGGTAATTTAAGACGGGGATGTCGTCTGAATTCAAAGAGGAAGGTGATGAGACAACGAGACGGATAAATCAGGTTTTTTACTTTATAGATTGCTGGTAAAAAATATGTTCAGATAAGAAAACCCCAACTGCATTTGACATTAGCCAATCTGTCAAAACTCAGATTTTAAAACATTAATTAAATTATTAATGATGCTATTAAAATAAAAGTAAAAATTTAGTGGCAATAGCTTGAGAATGTTTTGTGTCTTTGTGAATCTGAACAAGCTGTACTTTCTGCAAAGCTTTTTGTTTTCTGAAGTGTCAAGTTCAGGTTTTTGAGTCCCATGGAGAAAATAAAAAGCCTTGCTACAGAATCTCCTTCATCTTACTTGAGCAGCTCGTAGTTCTTCTCGTTCAGACGGACGGCATTCTCAGGCCAGAACTTCTCAGACTTGTGGACAGGACTCCATTCCAGGCGTCCAGACTTGAGTTCAGAGCTGTACTCATCGAATGAGCTGTAGATGAAAAAGAAAAAGAGATAGAACATTCAAAGGATTTTCAATAAAGAGAAGAGCACAGTCCAAGGAGCATCATAGTTTTTTGTACTTCGGAAAAAGAGGAAATGCCATCTGCTCCCCGATCATTCACAATTTATAGAAAAATGTTTTTAATGTTAAACTGGATGTTAAATATCTATTCAATAATTTGGCCTCGACAACATAACTACTTACCACGAGGAAATAAAAACATTAGTGTACTGTTTATGCTCTGGTTACTGTAATGTTTACTGTTCACTGTGTTTTACGCGATTGAAGACAATACTGCTGCCTGGTAATGTTAATCCAAACAACCGATTTCCAGTATGTATGTCTATCACCATATAAAATATATACAGTGAGAAAAGCTTTTATTCATATTACACAATCCTAACGTTTATTTACATGACTGATATGTAAATAGACACACGAGCTATGAATTTCCACCGGGGCAGATCAACCATAGTGATAAACTGGTGAGTGAGCTGTGAAGGAGATGAGTGCAGAGCTGTAACAAGAACACGATGCTCAAGTATTGTAAAAGCTTTAGAGTCAGGATCCCTGGACAAAGTCCCAGAAACTCTGAAAATTCCAGTGGCAAAACTTTGGAGTGACACTAAAGTGGCGTCAGACCCAGACTGATCCTCTGATTGAACCCTTTCAGCCTGCATTCAGGGCAGAGCTGCAGCGGACTACAAATATCTTCTTTTCTAAAAAGAGCCTGTTGTTTGTTCACAGTATCTGACTCAAGTAGAGCAAACAGTGCCAATAAAAGTTTAGAATCCGTCTATCTTTGACGGGATGTGTGTGAAAACAAGTGGGATGTTTTCAGGAGCAGGATTGGATAGTTTTTTCAAACAACTGGAACAACATTAAGTACCAGCATTAGAATGGGGGCGAACACATCATAAACACTTCAGTACTGCCTTTGACGATGTGTTTAAAGACTTCCAGATGGTCTGGATAATTTAAGTCTGTTTTTGGTGCCCTGGGCTGAGCAGAATCATTTGCATAATTAGGACATTTGGGAAAAATAGCAACATGCAAAACAATGGTGAAAATATTCAAATATTTTTGATTGATCCCAGCTTCTTTAAAATCTACATGACAACCTACCTTTAGTTACAACAATAAGTTCTCGTGTTGACGTAGCTCTCCCCTTCTCTATGTCAGGCACACACACACGTTGTGAGGTAAGTTTGGTGTTGAAGACGTTTCAGGGTTTCCCTTTGTTGCTTTGTTATTAGCGGTGAACTCGCCGTCAATTTATTTCAAAATGCTAAGTGGTATTCTACAAAATTCACATTTTCTTTATCAGTATCCTATCCTGCATCAGTAAAGTGCAAGAATTAAATCATTACCCTTTTGTAAGCAAATTTGTACAAGTTTGATGGTTCTGAGTTTTGCCAGAAAAGGACTTTTAGACCAGTGCTTTCAAAACTTGGCCAACACAGCGATTAGTCCTTTTTCATACATGTTCATACAGCATGTGTTCTTCTTCTGTGACAAATGTTTCTATCAGTTGCTCTAACAACCGTTGTTTTTTGACCACTGATTACCTGGATACATATTTAGAAAAGTTAGGTAACTGTGCTCTTAGCCTCTGTATGACTGCACATCCAAGATGATTAATATAATTCTTTCATTTTATACATCTGGAAGACGAATATGAAATGTCCCTTATATGTAAATGCTACCTTGTTTTTATGAGGTTAATTGTTAAACAAAATACACAGTAAAATATGAGAAATCTTGCGGAACCCTTGGGAACCACTGGTTTTAACCAAGCACCACAATATGGACGAGCAATTCAGTCAGTGTGGTAAAATAATTTTCAGTGTGAAAATGGGATTTAAGCAAAACACTGAACATCTGAAAAATTCTCCACATACCCTGAAGGCAGCCAGGATGATTCGGGTGACCTTCTCCTTGACAGACTCCTGGAGGATGTCGGACAGGGCTGGCACCACGTTGTAGCGTCTCAACTGCTCACAGAGCTGAGGACTGTAGGCCAGGAGCCAAACACAGAAGATCATCTGGTACTGGAGCTGGAAGCCGCTCTTGTTGCTCAGCACCGCTGTGATGCTTAAACAGAAAAACAAAAATCATATGAATAAAACAAAAAAGGGAAAAGTGCTATGAAGGACATCTTCATCTACCACCTGTTCACTAATAGAGGAGCTTTCATTTTCAGACAGTCTTTGGAGCAACGGACAAGTTGCTCAAAATACAGAGACCAGTACTAATAACTACAGCGAGCCATGCATTTGCAGAAATAGCTGGTAAGTGCAGAGATGGGCAATAATTATCTGATCCAAATTATGAAGTAAGGACAGTTTTACATACTAATACTAGACTAAAAAACTCACTTGCACAGCAAACACTTTGACATTCAACATTGGTATTAGAAAATTATTTTGTTGTTTCTTCCAATTACCCTCTTCATTTAAATGTGTCCAGAATACAATGCATCCATTTCACATGAGAGTTAATATATGACCCTGTCACTGAAGAACTCAGGAGGTTTTATTTAACATCTAAATACCAAAACCAAGTAACTGACCTTTCACATCCGAAGAGGTTATTTTTTTTATTGTTTTTTTTTAACAATGAGCACTATTCTCAAACAGAGGTGGGAGCCTTAGCTGCGCAATTAGGAAAACAAACAAAATGTTAGAAGGTCAAGTACAATCAATGCAGCTCTGAAACACTGAGTAGTTGACAAGCAGAGACAGCACATGGAAGAACACCAGTCCAAAACTTGCATTACCATCAGCTATCAAACCTGAGGCCTTGCACATGCAGTCTATCGACTATACACACCTTCAGCATAAAGGTGAAGAGGCTTACAACATGCAATTTTGTACAGCTGCAAACAACCAGTGGCAGCAAACACCATGCTGGTCTCCATCTTTCTACAAGTATTGATGACAAACTCGAGTGCAAGAGCAGGATGACAGAGAAAAAGCGGGGAAAGAACAGAAGTGAAAGTCCAGTGACAGCTGAAACGTTGCGGCTTGCACAAATCCTGCCTTTTTTCATCCTCCTGGAAGCCCCAGGTTGACCGAAGATGCACTTCACTTATACTCACTTCACTGGGGGAAATTGTTCCTGCTCCTGAGCTTGTTTCTGGACCTGTACCATGTAGGTTCTAATGAGAGATAAGCAAAAGAACAGGGGCAGAAATGTTCACAGTTGGAGGTGAGTTACTGTGTCACTGGAACAACACAGCTTGTGCTGCAAGTTTGACCCATTGTATTGGACCGTCTGCTCCTTGGAGATGTGGGCCATCAGGTTCAGAAAGGTCTTGGCACACTGAGCAAAAGCAAAACAGATATTCAGAAACTCAGAGAGACACAATAGCTCCTGTGTCTAATGACATGTTGAACACACTGCTTATATTCTGTGCAGTTAAAGTGCAGGCCCTCATACCTGATGTCCCTCATTGGTCAGAATGACCTGTTTCTCCTCAGAGTGGGCCACTTCAAACTTCTTGATGAACTCGCAGTCCTCTGCTGAAATCATCTGACTCCTCAAGGAAATGAGATTGAGATACAAACATTTTAGCACAAGCTACTATGAATTGTGCACTAATTTTAAGGTTTATACGATCTGAAGAGAGAAAAGAGTGTTTTTGACCTGAACAGATCTATTAGTCTGAATACATCCAAGTGTAAGACATGCAAAAAACAAGACATATCCTGTTGCCACCAGGGGGCGCTGTGATCTTAAGTCATGATTTCTGTGTAGATGTCATCAGGCCGGGACTCTTGTCTTACATGTCTAGTTTGGACTCGATTGGACCATGTATGTCTGAGATACAGAACCTCGTGTTTTGATGGCGTGTAATCAAACTTTGACACCACGCCACGGTCACACCGTGTGACGAAAACACGAAATTCGAGGTAGTTTATATCTCCATCTTGTTGAGATGACATTAATCTCAATATGAAGTTGATCTGATGAAAGCCCTGGGACAAGTTCGTCAGTAAAATGTGGAAATGTGGAAAATGTGGAAAATGGCCACTAAATCCAAAATGGCGGGCTTCCTGTTGTGTTTTTCACAATGCACCTCAGGACTTTTTTGTGCGTCTTGTCATGATACACAGGTGTCCCGATTTTTGTGAAGATCGGTGAAAGCTAACTGAGGGGCTTTTCCTTAGATGGCGCTGTTGAGCCATTTTGCCACGCCCATTTCAAATTACTCCAGAATTCAAATACTTTTTAGGGTTTTGAATTTCCTGCAAACTTTGGTGAGAATTTGAGCATGTCTGGGCCCTGACAAAGCCCCAAAAGGGAAATAAAAATCCTTCACAATAGGGCCTCCCACCGGAGGTGCTCGGGTCCCACCGGAGGTGCTCGGGTCAAATACAATATGTTGCACTGGACTTTTGCAGAATAGGTGGCTATTGAGTGCCACCTAGTGTTTATACAAAGCAAGACAGGATGTGCACCCAAGAGAAAAATGTATATGGTGGATTGCAATGAAAGATGTGTGTGAAAATGTATATTTCATGACTTTGTTGCTCGATTCTGTATGAAACAGGAATTACTCTGATCCAGTGTTACAGTGGTATGTAAAATACTAGCGGTCATGTTAAATACATCGTCTAGCCAACGTGGCAATGACTTTCAGAAAATTCATATGAGATGAGTTATGCTTTATTATCATGTGCATGGAGAACAATATTAGTGCTATAGTCTGAGCTACCTTCAGATGGCAGTGTTGCCTTCTACATGATTTCTGGTCACAGGCCTTAACTGTGGATGAGCCCTGGAATCATCTGTGAAGGGAGCTACACAATGAATGCTTAACTGCAATGAACCAGATGTACAATATGTTGGATGCAAGGAGGAAATAAAAAATATGATTTGATTTGATTTGATTTGTTGATTTAAATCAGAGAAATAGTGCTACACAGGGAGACAGATGTACTTATATTATTTATTTATTTATTTATTTGTATAACTGTGTTTTGCACATTATTTGCCCAATCTGAAGAGACGCCTTTTTTTAGAAAAAGAGAAAGAACATAGAGAGAAAGAAAACAGAGTAGCAGCATCAGTAACAAAACTAAAGAAACAAACTGTCCTGAGGTTTTCTTCAAGATTTATACGCAAATGTCGCCAAAGTATGAGCATTAAAGTTTGGATTTAAAGATGAGACAATCCTTTAGTTACACAAAGGGTAAATTGGCCAATTTTCAACAGACTTCTCATGTAATATAGATGTTTGTTCAGGTGAATCTAGTTTCCAGAGCTCATACTTAGTTAATCTAATAAATCCATGTTACATGAATTAAACAAGCAAAGTGATGAAAACAGATTCAGAATAATAACAGCTAGCAGCACTTCAAAAACATTATACGTATGTATTTGACATTAAAGTATTGCCTTTTTACATTGAGACACTGTGATGAGTTTAAGTGAGGGCATGACTAATGGATTAAAAATGCATTCATGGGACACTAAATGAGATGCGGTTTAGGGACACATCATTGAAGAATGTGAATTAGAGACTAACCTTTATAGATTACATAACAGTGTTTGTCAAAGGCGTGTTATCCTTCAGCCTGTGAACGAGCTGTTTCAGCACCACAGACAGCGACCTCATGCAATGTGCTCATTGGCACAACTTTCTCTGCACAAGCGTTGAAATATCTTAAGATTTTGCAAATACAAACAAAGCTCAGGTGGAGTTTATGCGTGTTTAGTTTTTTTTCTGCCTGAAGTGATATATGCTTTATTTTTTTGATAATAAACTAACATCCAACCACTCGTGTCTGCAGTCCTTCGTGTAGAAGACAGGGTTGGACCTGCACAGTAAACCTGTTCCATACTGTCGGGGCTTTACGCTCCTCACTGAGCTACTACGAGTTGGAGACAGGACGCATGCGTACTGACTTGAAGCAGCCGTTCGGGGGGGAAAAAGCCTTATGTGCCATCGGATGTAATCAAGGCAAAGAATTACCTCTTCTTGCTGTGCATACATGGTGAAATTGTAAGTACTGGTTAGCAAACCTGATGTATCATTGCACGGATATTCGATGAGCGTGGCGTTATTAGCTCGTTTCCCCGGCGTTTTAAAATGGCATGTCACTATCTCGCCGTACAGTGGGCTTTTAACAGATCTAGGCTGTGTCTTTTCGGTGGTTGTCCGGGGCGATGAAGCTCTATGCTTCTTCATGGAGGCACTTTGCATTGATCTGATGCGAGTTGCTTATAAATCGGTTTCTGCTGCTCAATCGCTTATAGGAACCATCAAAAAAAAAAAAAAATAGAAATCCCACCGAGCCGCTCACGGGTCCGTGCAGCTGCAGCGGGATTGAAGGAGAAGAATTGTGGTTTATGTGTTGTTATCATGCTTTTTTCATTTGAATGGATGCGACCACCCCCACCCCCCATTTCATCGTCTATAGCTGTTGAGTCAAGCCATAGCGTACAACCGCAATTGTGGCAGCTTTGAAGTGCCCGACACCCAACGCGTAAAAAGATGCCATTTGGCACGACGCACGAAATCTGCAGCCCCCGAATCTGAGAGGAACCGCGCGCGGATCCATTTTAGAAAATGACCAAATGGTATTGTATTCACTGAAAGGCTGTGATAGAGCGATGCTGCGGTTATAGATTTGCAAGCTGCGCCTTCAGGCCCCCCCCCTCCCTCCCTCCCATACGCCAAATCTTGAGGCATTTTTTTTTTCTTTTCTGAAGCGTCTTTTTCTTGTGTCAGGCAGTAGCCGGATGATGCGGTGAGTTGGAAGCGACAGCTTTGTTACATAAATGATCTGACAGGATTTGGCAGTGTCTGACCTGGAGATGACACATTTGTTAAAATCAGACAAGAAGTCATTCTGTGAGCAGAGCCTGTCTCTTTAGTCCATACAGGCCTAAACCTTCATGGGGATTCTGTGGAATACGCCAGAGAACTATAATCTCAATTATAACGCGGATTTCTCACGAACACCATGGATGCAGCCTAAAGGTGCAAGACAAGCTGACAATTATTTACATTATTTGCGTGTGTATTTAATTTATTGCTCCACTTGCCCCCAGTGAGCTCTGCAAATCCTTTAATGCACTGATTTTACACTCTGGCTTTCACAAATGGGATATTTCAGATTTTGGATTATGGATAATGAACCCATGGTTTAAAACCCATCCTGTTTTTTCCACATGCAATTAGTGTATGAGGGCTCATGCAGCCAGTTTGAGATTAGAGGGACTAAAATGTGCTTGGTGGATAAATATTCGCCAGCAGGAAAAACAAAATAATCTAATTATTCTTCCATATACTTTAACTCTGAGTGGAGCAACATTCCTTTACAGTGTGACCTCTGGACATGTCAGCACAGGCAATACATTCCTGCACATATAACAGATATTGGTAACTGGTAAGTGCAATTCCAATGAATTAAACCATTCAACCATTGAATCAACCATAGTGAACGTGCTGCTGTCAGAACAGTGAGGGTTTCACACTGCATTCACCTCTGCTCTTGTGACACCCAGTGTTGTTCATACCATCTTTGTTGCACTGTATCCTACGAATGCGTTGGAAGCTCAAGAGATTTTTCGTACAACGAGACAAAAATCTCAGCTCAATACTATACTCCTGACATCAAAACACTAAACCCAGCGCCTCCCTCTCCTCTCTCCTCTGCTGCAGCCCATGGGATCAGAGCGGATGGAGATGCGAAAGAGGCAGATGTCGGTGCAGCAGGAGTCGGCAGCGGGGGGAACTGCACCGGCTCAGCAGGGCCAGCCGGGCCAGGCCAATCCACGGGCCTCAAATGCTTGTTGCTTCTGCTGGTGTTGCTGCTGTAGCTGCTCCTGGTAGGTATCCCTGTGTCTTAACAGCAGTTCCCCAGCTTGTGTCTTATGTTCTTGATATTTCTGCATCTGGTCTCTAGACATTTGTCCAGTAGCTTTATTACAATGTACAACAGGCGTAATTAAAGAAATCAATCAGCTAACTGATTACTTGACTAATAATTGCTGACAGAGCATTGAAAATAATAAAGAATAATGTAATACATTTTGAAAAGTTGGTTCTATGTCCATTTGTTAAGATTATATATGTAGAGCATATAGCGGCCTGCTGATAAATGCATGTGACAGTATATGTATTATTGTAGCATGTCTATGTTACACTGCAGTGTAAACTATAGATGTGCACAGGAAGATAAATGATTTATCTTAATACATAATTTCTCTGGGGAAAGGAAGTGCAGTTTACCGTCAATTGAGCGTTTCATATGAATTCAAGAAAATCCTGTCTCGTCCACAGTGGTTGTGGTTGTTAAATCTCTATCTGGCTCTTCTTTAGTGTGTTTACACGTTTGTTTCATCATTAGGAATGAAGACCGGGATGAAAGGAACCGCAAAGCATCTTATGACGTCAAGGAAGGGACCTCAGACTGTGAAGACTGGTTAGTCAGATTCACTACAACCATCAATGAACTGTACTTTTTCTTTTTGTCAACGTTGAAGTCCTTCACTCCCGTGTTGTCTCTGCAGCCCTATGCCAACGTTGGAAGAGGTGCGCTGCTGGGGGCAGTCGTTTGACAAGCTGATGTGTTGCCCAGCGGGGAGGAACTCCTTCAGACAGTTCCTCCGCACCGAGTTCAGCGAGGAGAACATGCTCTTCTGGTTGGCCTGCGACGAGTTCAGCAAGGAGGCCAACAAGAGCACGGTAGAGGAGAAAGCTCGGGTCATCTACGAGGACTACATCTCTATTCTCTCACCTAAAGAGGTTGGTCGGCACAGATTCATCTTGTCACAACTGTGCTGATTTAAAGGGTGAAACTTAATGATGTCTGACAAATGTTCATCTCATAGGACATTCAAGCAAACATGTCTAATCAACTTCATAGTGAGAGTTAGATGAGAAAAATAGTAAATCACTCAACCATCAGATGTTATCTTAGCTTAGCTTTAAAACTGGCAATGGAGGAAACAGCCAGTGTGTCTCCGTCCAAATGTGAAAAATCTGCCCACCACCACCTCTAAAGCTCATAAATTTACACCTTGAATCTGGTTTGTTTAATATGTGCAAAAACAGACGTTTAACAACATAGAAAGACACTAAAACCCTTTATTAAACACCTCTGTTACACTTTAGTTTCGTAGATTGAGGTGATAATTAATGATTAGCTTTCTAATTAGCTTTAGAGCTCTGGTAGGCTATGTAAGCATTTCCCCGTCTTTGTGCTAAGCTACGCTAATTGGCTACTTAGATAACTTCATATTTACCGTATGGCTGTAGATCTTCTATCAATCCATCAATCTTAATTAAATAGCACATTAAAACAAATCAAATGCAATTCAAAGTGCTTCACAGGAACATTGGATGTTAAAAATGAATTAAAATCTGTTAAAAAACATGCACATTTAGATTCTGTCATTTGATTCGCATTAAGAAAAACAAATAAAAACGCAATATTTCCTAACATGATGAATCATTCTTAAAGAGGACCTTTCTCACGCTGTTCTTCCTGATGTTTCATCCTCAGGTGAGCCTTGACTCCCGTGTGCGCGAGTCCATCAACAGGAACATGCAGGAGCCCAACATGCAAACGTTCGACGACGCCCAGCTGCAGATCTACACACTAATGCAAAGAGACTCGTACCCCCGCTACATGAACTCCTCGGCCTACAAAAACCTGCTCAACACTCTGTCAGAGCAGTCCCCTGAATCATAGGGTGGTGACGACCTGTGATCTTTTAACTCTCTTTACCCCCCCGACCCCACCTAATCCGTACCCTCTTTTTTTTATTTTTTTATTTACTTTGTATGTTCAGTGTAGGATTACATGAACCGGGCCTCGGGCCTGGCCCCCTCCCAGGGATCTCAGCTCCGTTGTGATCTGCACCTGACCGAAGACACTCAGGTCTCAAAATCTCCCGAGGGCTTGAAATCACAAGTACTGCTACGGATCAACATAACAAAACACTCCAAAGGAATATGAATACGTTTCTGTTTCTGATTTCTTTTTCTTTCTTTTGATAGAAATAATCTATTTTATTTGTGTTCAGAGTTTTTTATGGTCTATTGTTTTTGTATGTTTGTTTGGGGGGAGGGAAATGATTCCTACTGTAGACTATATATATTTATGAGTTTGTAAATAGTAAAAAAATTGGAATTGTGGGTATTTTATGTGGAAACGCCTGGTTCTATTTACTGCGTATGAAAATCAAAGCTCAAGTCAAAGGCTACACGTTAGCTCTACTTGCAGGCAGCTTTGTGGGGTACTGTATGATTTGATTTACTTTGTTTTCCTCCTGTTTTTGTTACCGAACCTCACACTTTGGTACCTGTGACAACGACTTGGCAACTCCAGTTCACGTAGAACCTGTGCGTGGTTGAAACGACTGTAAATGTGGTTAAAGTAACTAAGTGGCAGTAGCTCTGTCACGTTGTGCAATTCGTTTCCTTAAGAAACTCCAGTTAGCAACAGAAGGCTGTTTTATCTTTCTTTACTCAATCTTATCTACAGAGAATTGCCTATTATTTGTTTTTCATTTAAGTGCTACTCACTGCACACCTCATAGGTTTAACACAGTTTTATCAGAGTGACATAAGAACCATAGTATTTCTATTTACCAGATAAAGTATTTTTATTTATTGATATCTATTACCAATACAGAAAACCAATAAGTACAAATAATATTTAAGAACTACTGGGAAGCTAACTGTTTAATCACTGTCAGACAAAGTAGAAATTTGGGTATCACTTCATTTTATGGTTCTATAATTTCCTTTTAACCTTTTATGGAGTGTTCTGGACAGAATAATATGACTTCGATCTACATATAGAAAAATTGTCTTTTGAAATTAACTAACAAAATTCCAGGTAATTTGCTTATTTGCGTAGAGTTACATGAGAAGCTTGATAAGCCACTGAGCAGCCTCAAAGCTCAATCATTTTATATGTGATTATATGCCAGATTCTTTCTGTGAGAAAAGCCAAGTAACCAGCAGTAACTTTCTGGACTTCACACTTGTTTACTATCAAGTTTTCCTGGCCCCCAAAAAAAGAATCGAGCACGTAGTTAGATGCAGACTTTTTCCCCCATTTCCAGTCTTAGCTTGAACCACAACCTCTTATTTAATGGTTGTAGTCGTCTAACTCTGCCAGTGTGAAAAAGTGAAATTCCAAAACAAATATGTAATTAGTATTTTATTTTAAAACTCCATATTGGCCTGTACATTAGTCATTAACACCTTCAGCTGATCTGACATAAGAAATTAACGTGACGCTACCAATTATTTCAACTTAATTGTTGTGAAGAATAACAATAGAACTATCCCCAGGTAAAACCTGACAAAACCTGACAATTACTGAGAGATTACTCAGAAATTATGGACCCGTAAAATGAAGCATTTCTCAAATTCATATGCGACCAACGTATCATCTGCTCCATGATACCGATGGTCTGAAACTGACAGTGGGGGGGAGGCCAGGTCAGCAGCAACACCAAAGCCACCATGTAAACTGTGTTCATATGTATAATCGCATCAAGCATTTCCTCTTGAGTAAAATTGGAGTTGCCAAGTGTTCAATACTTTTATGTATTCTGATAGTTTTAGTTGAATTACTTTGTTGCCTCACAAACATGTCACTCAAAGACAAGATCCTCACATGGGGAAGTGCCTTGACATTCAACTTTACGACATCTTTCTCATGGGCAACGGATGTTTTCAGACTCTTGCCGTAAGGGTGGATACTGGAGCACGGGGCCAGTTTACTGGAGATTGTCCCTCTCATTGGCCAAATTATCACGTGGGTTTTGTCTCGATTCCTTAGTCATGGCTACATCGGTCCATTTTGGTAGTGCGGAGGAGGAGGAGGAGGAGGAGGAGGATGATGAAAACACGTGTTTATTTGCAGAGGACAAAGATCAGTGGATAGGGCTGGCTGATTGGAGCGTTTTTTGCCAACCTGTCTGCTTCACGGTGGCACTTCTACTTGTCTTAGAGTTAACTTTAACTTACTATGTGCAATTTGAGCTGATGGATACACTGCGCAGATCAACCTCAAAACACAATCTAAGCCAATGGTTTGGAGTGATGCCTATAAATGTTGTTTCTTCTTCTGTTTACTATATGAAAAGTGTTATTTTGCGCTGAGTTTACTTAAGGATACATTTAAAAAAACAAATAATGTGAATGTTTACAGTATATGGTTTAGTTTTTTTCTGCTACTCTCCAAGAAAATAATGACTTGTGGGCATTTTGATTAAGATAAAATAAAGCACAATAATTTTATGGACTCCTGAATGATTTGATCTCTAAACCACAACAGTTATTAAACATTAAAATAAATTGAAACAGGTTATATGCAGTTCAAGCAAAGACTGAGGTTCCCCCCTCACAACACTTCAGCTAAATAGACCTGAAGATGTAATCAGGTAAATTATAATAAAAAAAACTACCATCAATATTGGTAAATTGTTTTACAATCCCTCTGCATATTTAAATAATAGGATTATGTTAGATCAAAAAGTAAGGAGCTCTTAATAATCAAATAGACAGGTGACTCTAAATAAAGACATTTATTATTTGAAAAGGTTTTTCATAGAGATGAGTGAATTAGTTTAGTCCTTTAAATAAGGTAAAACGTATGAACCTGACCCTTATTACATAATAATCATAAACAATGTTCACCAAAACTTATAAATATGTGTTGTACACTCTCACCTTTCTATTTTTGGTTGATTTAGTAAATATTAGGTGAGGTTTTGGCCTCAAACTTCTCAAAGTTTAATTATTAAAATGATCCACCCTCGTGTCAGTGGTCTGGCTCCAGTTTGTGTGGAGGTGAAGCAGCACAGCAGCTCAGGAGCAGAGTGGCTGCACCTGGCAATTAAAAAAACAACCTCCAGGAAAGGGAAACAATTGTGCGTCTTCCCTGGTTCAGCCAATGACATTATCCCGTCCCTAGACGGATTAATATGCATTCATCAGCATTCACTTTGATGTGATGAATATTCCACTGATAACAAATGTATCCTGACAGACACACATGAATTTGAGCAGCTATCTTTCTTAGGACACTGCATTGGCTCCCATTTTCAAACCAAAACCATCTCGCTGAACGTAATCATGAACAATTCTAAACCAAAACTTTAAACTAACCACAATCCACATCTTACCCCTAAATCCAGGGTTAAAGCATCAAACAGCAGTTTTAAAAAGTGAGGACCGCCAAGATGTCCTCACAAATATATATGTACAAGTACACACACATGTCCTCTCCAGTCCTGGATTACATTATGTGTAATGTCTAAGCTTCACATAGCCAGAAAAGACAGAAGGCACATGACACTGCAAATGAAAAGCACTTCTATTTAATCAAATGGATTACACTTTATTGGGAAATTAAATAAAACAATGCAATGTTGTGAGGGAAACACATAGTAAAATTGTTCAAAGTGTTAAAACTACATATAAAAAATGCAGATAAAAGAGAATGAGACAAGATTGATCGTATATATATCTGACGGTGAGAAACAACTAATAACAATAGCAAAAGACTTTTGGGGGGACGGGGGACGGGGGCATTGGGGGACTGACAATGAGCTCCAATCTATGATCAGGATATTTATTCAAACGGTAACTGCAGTGGCATCTTTGTATGGCACTTAATGTACCATGTGTCACAAAATACAAAGCTCCAATCTGTTGCAGAGAGACAGAACCTGGTCCAGGAATTTTGCTACTTGTCAGAGTGCTGAGGGCGAAGCCTGCAGATTCAGCAGAACTAAAACACAGAAAGAAAAAAAAATTAGTGCACAGATACAAACTTTAAACAGCTTTTACAAAACTGCATTCTGACAATAAAGGTTTTATGTAAGCAGGTTTTGGGAGCTAACAGCTAAGAAGCTGAAAGCTCGTGTAGAAGGAGAATCTGTGGAGGGAGCATTGCTTCTGCTGTGGCACTACACCAACCAGACAAACATGAATTAAAGTTTGAGTTTGTCTCTAACAACTGAGCCACAGTAGATAGCTGACATTGCAGAGGATATTGAAAAACACTTAAGTCTTAGATGTCCAGTTTTTCCCTCTGGCCGTCTAATCAACAGATATAACAAAAACAGCCAGACTAGGCAATGTGACCTCCACCAAGGAGGTAGGTTTTCATTGCTGTTTGTCTGTTAGCAGGGTTACGCAAAAACTACAAAACAGATTTCATTGAAACTCAGTGGAAGGTTGAGTTTGATTAAAGGGTGCTTTAATATTGTGAGATGGGGTGTTAACCTCAGTGGTACTATACGCGCTCTCAGTGCTCCTCTAATTGTGAGTGTGATTACTGCCAAGTTTGATATGACAGCACGACCAAAGGATTTGTTTGAGCAAGTTGTTTTTGTTAAAAAAAAGCATCATCATCATCATCATTACCATCTGACCTAGGCGCCTTGCCAAAGAGAAGTGGTTCTAGCAGTTAAACCATCCATCCGCATTAGAGAGGGTGGTGTTAGATACGTGTTCAATAATGTAGAATGGCTCTCAAAGGATGCTATTAAAATTGAATTGCCCTTAATAGTAAAAAGGTTCCTCACCGTTGGGCTACATGATTCTGACAATGAAATAGTGAATCGTGTGTGTGTGTGTGTGTGTGTGTGTGTGTGTGTGTGTGTGTGTGTGTGTGTGTGTGTGTGTGTGTGTGTGTGTGTGTGTGTGTGTGTGTGTGTGTGTGTGTGTGTGTGTGTGTGTAAGTGAGTTAGATGATGGACTCCAACAGAGTTGACATGTTAACCAACACAACATACCTTCCATCGATTTCCGCAATCATTGCAGAAGACAAACGTGGTCATTGGCTCATCAGCACTGCGAGTTTGAACCTGGGAATGATTTAAAAAAAATGCACAAACACTTAACATATATCGGCACCAATTCGCACATTACATGTTGAGTACTATGCAAATATTAATGTAATTGTAACTAAACAATGTACATGAAGTTGATTTACATTATCTTTGACTGGTCTGACAAATGGTAAACCAGTTTTAACAAGGGGTGAAATAAATGATCCACCTCATTAACTTTGTGCAGATTTCTCAGAGTAGATGTTATTCCTTGTTCAACTTATTTCAGCAACCAACCAAAACACTCATAAAGGCGCCAACTGCTGCCACAGTTAAAGCACAGGTGGTATCTTTACCTGTGTGTAGGTGCAGCACTTCCCCTTGCACTTGCCGCAGGTGAATAGATCGGTCTGAGTGCCTCCAGTTGTGGCCATCTGGTGCTCCCTGACAGCTTCTTTGGTCAAGTTCTTCCTCATTTCTTTCAGCTCGTCACTGGCCATATCCTACAGAGGAATGCCAGGTTAGGGTTGTGCTTTTAAAATCAATAAAAAACTGTTACTGTTGAAACAGGAGATAAACAATCTTATGAACAATCTATGACATCACAGGGGAGAAAGACTGTGTTCCGTATCTGTGATAATTAAAAGGTTCAGTGTGTAAGATTCAGGTGAAAGGGATCTTGAATATAAAATAATCCTAGTGAAGGGGAGGATGAGGTGAGGGGTATTAAGCTGCAACATGCAGCTTCACCATTAGATGTCACTTAATTCTACACACTGAACCTTTAAGATTAAATCATCAACAGCAACTCACCTCAGCCGTCATCTTAGCCATCCGTTCAGGGGTTACACTCCCGCATAACACAGTCCTCCTTAAATTAGGGTTTTTCATATCCTTGAGATTTGAGATCCGGCTCCGCACACGGCTTTTGTATTTCGGGTCTGTGTTCTTAAATTCTTGGAAGATGCGTGATAGCAGGTCAAGGAATTTAGTTTCAGCAATGTGTTACTTATGCTTTATCATTAAAAAAGAACAACACAAAACTACACTGATACATACAGCTTTTAGGTGAATCAGTGTTCAAATATTTAGCGTCTTATCTGGTTGACTGATCACCAGAACATTGACCTAAAGCAATTTTAGTAATTGATTGAGCATTTAAGTAATTAAATCAGTGGAAATTCTTAATGTTTTCACATTTTCTATTCAAAATAAAAGGATATATTCCTCGATCTGCGCTCCAAGTTCATCACAATCACCACCAATGGCAATATGATCATCTGTGAGAGGGCGGGAAAACAAAATGCAAAATATTGAGTTAGTCCAGCTGATAATTAAAAACCACAAAAACAGATATAATATGTTGAAAATGTATTGAACATAGGATAAAAAACAGGATTACCGCCAGTCTGCAGAGCATTGGCCAGCAGCCCTCTGCACTTGACCCTGATGGAATCAGAGGTGTTGGGGGCACGAGGAAAGGTGTTGATTAACGTGTTGGATGAGACTTCGGTGGTTTCGCTCTTGCTGCTGGAGTTACTGCAGGAGCTGCTACAGGAGCAATAAGAAAAGTTCATTAGGTTACTAAAGCGTAGCACATTTTTAAAAAAAAGGACATGTTAATAAAGTGTAATACAAATACAGTCCATAGACAACTGTAAATGGCAAACTGATGTACGAGCAGTTCTTGTTACCTCTCCTCTTTTGCCTCTGGGCTTCCCTGCGAGGGAGAAACAACAGGTGTCGTTTGCTCTTTCCTCTTGTCATCTGAAGGTTTGTCTCCACCTCCAGGCTCATCTAGCATTCAGGTGATAAAAGAAAACATACAAGTGAGGAGAACATCCAAGGGAGAGTGATACAGGCGAAGACAATATTAAAGTCAGTAAAATCAATACTTATATACATAACAATACAGCCTCATAGCTCTGGAGTAAGAAAAAATAGCCTGACAGCTCTCCTTTAGTTGTTCCCTGAAATAGTCTGTAGTGTTCCTCAGACTTTCTTGATAATATCTGTTTGGAGAGAAGTGTCAAATTGGAACTTGTTTAACAAGATAATGTTTCAGCTTTTGGACCTAAATTGATGAATTTGTGGAAACTAGAAATTGTAGAAACTACAACGTGTGTAACGTGGAAATTATGCAGCAATGAGTCCCTCGTAGGAACTGAACCAGGTACATTATATCTAAAGCACTTAGCTACCAACATTTCTATGCTCAATAAAACTGGAGAAACTGTATTTAACTCTAACATGAACATAATAGTAGATAACATGCACATTTCATAAAAGCAGCAAAATAACACTGAAGAAGCAAAGTGGCTCGCCAGTATCACAAGCAATCTGTTTTTTTTAAATCCGGTTTTCTCTGGCTGATGTTTGCTATCTGTGTGGATGCTTCACTGAAGCTGCTGTTCATTTGTTTTTGCTGCTTAACAGCTCACTTACTCTCAATGCCGTGAGTACGAGACAACAACTTAAGAAACTCCAGAAGGATATTTTTGACAGCAGGTGTACACAGACTATTAACACATGTTCAGATTTGGTTTGGACTTTACAGAGCTGATATTAATCCTTAACAAAAATATGTTTGATTGGCTCTGATAGACTCATGTAGAAGAACGTGGGACATGAAATATATATAATTTAGAAACATTACACATAAGAAAGCAAATTACCCAAAAGCTTCTTCCACGATTTGATCAGGGACTTCGCTAGGGATGTCACCTCATCGTCTGTGCTCTGCTTGCGGATGGCGTTAACGGACATCCCGATTCGGGTAGACTGTGGAAAGACATTGGGGGAAAAGACATGATGTTAGAGCTTCAGGGTTTGAAGGCTGCGCGCGTCGATTACAAGTCTCAAGAGACAAACAAGCAAAATCACCTGCAGCAGCTCGAGAGTCATGGGGATACTGCGCAGCTCCTTCAGAAGGTCCAAAGCACCGGCCTGCGGAGGGGAGGACACAGAGTTTAGATACAGTCTGACCCTTCTCACCAGCAACATTTCATGAATACGTCAACACGGGCAAATCACACAGATCCTGCTTCCGTTCTACAAGAGTTACATTTGATTTATTAATATCTCAGAACAACAATATATCTGCAAGTGAAACCAATTTAGACAGTTTGCAGCTCAACTGATAATTCATCAAGCCTCAGAAGGGAAAGAAAAACGTGATGACTTGCTCTGACGTTAAATCAAATGATGTAACTTAAGGTTTTTAAAGAGTTGGCGGGACATAGTGAGATATTTACATATGTCACTTGGGGATCTATGAAACTGATAAAGTCTTTATATACAATGTTTTCACATTTGAACGATGCTCGAGAGGATGAGCGGCAGATTAATAGATATCGGACAGGATCGTTACCTGCAGAGCCATTATTGTCGTTACACCACTTGAGGTGTGACACAGTTCCCACACCCACAACAGTTTATTTACTAAATACTCAGCAGCTTCCAAAACGTAACTTAAACCTGAAAAGATAAATGTTCATGTCAATACTTCTTATCTTCAAATGACCGCATCCAAGCCAAGCTAGCGAGAACCAGTGAGCTGCTATGTGGCTAACTGCTAGCAACACAGTGGTGCCGCTAACATAAACAGACCTGAGAGCTAGCAGTTAGCGGCTAACCTTAGCAATGGCTACTGGGTGCTGCTTATTGTTGGAAACAGTTCGCATGTGAGGGGGGATAAAGTGGGGTTGGAAGGGACACGCCGGTGCGGAGCAAGCTGCGGGGTCAGCTAGCTCAACAGGCGGCAGTAAACCGCATCACAGCCCGTTAGCGCCCAGACGTTAGCCTCGCCACGGCTGTGCAGGTAAACATTCATTCTTCTCACCCCGTTCTTCTTCTGCGCCATTTTATCCATCTTCTTCGCGATTCTGATTATCTCCTCTTCCTCCTTCTTGCCCATGTTGGCGGTTCCGATGGAGGCGCCCAAAAGAAAAAGAACCAGGGAGCGAGCGGGGTGTGAGAAAGACGGTCCGCGACAAAAGAGCACGGCGCTGGGGGAGAAGGCGGCGGAGGCGTCTGCCAGGCGGACCGGGGACCGCACTGAGCCGCCGCTGTGTAGCAGACCGCACCAGTCGATGCAGGAGCAGTCCAGGCAGAGTCAATCGAGGCGGAAAGCTCGATTCCTGTGGGAAATGTCTGATAAGAAAACAGTTGATCACTCAGGACCTGAGATCAGAGAACAGGACACGTGGTTTTTATATAAGCACGTAGAAAACACTACTCTGTGTTTCGTTCTCCAGGAACCAGCTTGTTCGCCTGCAACCCAAAACAAAGCCTGAGTTATAGCAATACCACTTCCTGTCGTCAGATGCTGCCCGAGTGCCACCTGCATCTCTGCCTGGATCACAACGTGCTTCTCAGACGGAGACACGTGGGTCTCCGTTTCCACGTTGTTAACCTTGGAAAGTTGTAAATAGGAAAGGATTTAAACGATCTGTTGATTAATGGGACACATCCGTGAGCTATTTTAATGATTGATTAAAAGTTTAACCCATGTTGAAGCAAAAGATGTGATTAGTCAATTGACAGACAATAAGTCAGCAGCTATTTTTGGGGTTTCAGGCGTCTCATACAAAAATAAGAATTATTATTTCATATTTTTGGTCTAACTAGCAATATCAAGACTCAACTTTCTTTAACCCTTTGAATTTCATCATTCAGTATTCCAGGTATTCCCAAATTACAAGTTATTTAGAAACGGGCCGAGAAAAATAATGAATTAAAATAGATGTTTTGGTTATAGTCACAAACACAACGACTGAAAACGGCAGAGGTCAGCAAATCCCAGAATATCACAACATAGGCTTCACCTGGATCACTATTCACATTCAGCCACAGTTAACAAGAAACGGAAACTGACAAAAAGCTAAATATAATTCAAATAAAACAGGAAATAAAAAGAAATACAATTTTGATGGATCAGATCATAACAAGTAGCAAGTGCATATTGTTTTTAATTTAAAGGGATCTCAACCCAAAACATTGATTTATGTTTTTGTTGGAACACAGAGGGTTTGCACTCATTTGGATCTGCAGCTGTTTTAACTCCTGTAAATAATTTGTGAGTATTGGTTTGATTAATTCTGCAATTTATGTATTATTCAGTGTAATTAACATTCAGGGAAAGAGCTTATGTCTTGTTCAGGGAGCCTTGGGTGGCCTTTCGATGTAGGCGCGGCCGTGAAGCAGCTCAAACCTGTGACCTTTCAGTAACTAGGCCATGGTGATGGCACACTGTTGATCCTGTACTTCAGTTATGTGCTACTGATTGACTTGCTAATTTGGATCTCGCTAATCCAAAAATCAGCATGTGATAGTACCACCGTGTGATTTAAGGTGAGACAATCAGCTTGATTTATTCAGCAAAAGGAAAAATGCATTATAGAGTAGAATAGAATACAAATGAAACCCTTTATTGTCACTGTATCATATCACTCTATCATATATACAATATCATTTACGAGGTAATGTACGAGATTGGGAGCGCTACTCCAGTTGGTGCATTTGAAAGTAAAAAAAAAACAACACACAAACACACACGCAGGTACTATACGACAACTAAACAAATTCATAGGTCCTATTTAGTTACAGAAAATACAATAGGGAATGTATAAAGATAATGAAAAATGTCCAATAATATGCAACAATTAATATTACTTTTCACCACTTTGCCAAAACAAGTGGCAAACGTACCTATTTTAATCGTACTCAAACATTCTGTAATGGAACATGTCCTCTGCATAACCTGCACATTCCCTTTCTTCAATCCCCCCCCCACCAGCCAGTCTCCATCTTCCAGCCTCTCACTACATGTGTCAGTGAAAGGCATCAGCAGCTTTTACTCAGCCAGGGGCAGTTGATAATTGACACACTGTCTGGTAACTGCCGTCTCACCCTGTGATGCAATTAGATCATTTTTCACAGTTGGAAGACCAAAAAAAAATCTTCATCTTCTACACTGTACAAACATTTGAATATTCTGTGTTAATCGTCCAAGATTGGATATTACACTGCAGATAATCCAACGTTATGATCTTATTCCTTGCAGTGCTAAACTCAACAAGCACAAATACTGATGTATAGTGGGTCCTGAAATCTGATGGTGGATTTTAAATACCTGCTGTGAGGTAAAAGTGCTTTCTAAAGACCTTATTCTGCTTCATGCCGTCAGCAGCAAGTGCACAAAATCTTTAACCTAATCCCTATTAGGCCAAGACGTCTCAAATCAGATTATGTAGGTCGCCTGCAAATTAGAAATAGTCCGAGCCACCTGCGGTATCTGTTTGGAGCAGTAAAGGTTCGCTGATATCGTTTGACCTGGACATTTTTTTATACCTTAAACTTTTAAAATTAGATTTCCTTTCAAGGTACAAAAAAAATGAAGCAAATTTATGACACATACAATTGTCCTAAACCTCAAGGGAAACATCATCCAAACATTCTTTTAAATATTATATTGATAAAGGTCCAAAATCTGTTTTGATGTGGTGCAGTTCTTCCGTGTTTCCGTTATTTCTTACATAACTTATGTTCATATGCTGATTAAGTGTGAGCAAAGATTAAGCAAATTGGCCATGATGGTGCATGTCCCAAAATAGCCCAGGGCCGCGGCTGAGAGGCTTTGACCAGCACTCGGAGGAATAACAGATGCACACTTTCTGCGGTTTTAGCCACTATATTTACGGTGAAATGTGACAAACACGGTAAGCCCCTCTCATTACATCTTGGTTTATGTGTTTGTGTGCGTGTCTGTTATTTTCAACAATTCCTACAGGGTGTAGTTTGTCTGTCAGGTGTCTGTGGCCTTTGTCTAAGACCGTATGTGTGTACAGTTACTTAGACTTGTTGTTCACAGTAATGTAAGTGGGTAACTATTGTGAGTTTAATGAAGAGGAATGTGTACTGGGACAGATTTTTTTCTTTCTATGTTGAAGTGTATAGATGAATATACTGTGCATGTTGTAAAGCCTCTTTAAAAGGCTAAATACGAGTCTCTGTGGACTATGAGACGTATCTCTGACAGACTATTCTCTTTGTATAAAGGCCTAATGATAGTATGCAACTATTATGCCAACATAACAGCTTATGAATTTTTTTACTGTACTGGAATTGTCTAATAATTTGTCAAATATATACATGCAATTTCCATTGACCATTGACAATGCATTTGATTAAATGTCACGTCCCAGGTTTTATTTTACATGCACCGGTATTCTATACGTGTCTGTGAGGTCAAAACCACAACTTGATATATCTAAATGCCTCTCACACTCAGCAACTGCAATCTTGAATGGTGGCAGCTTGTGGTTTCCTTATTGGGGTTGTGGTCATCTTCAAAATTAATAATTCATGTTGGACAACAGACTATTTCCAGCAGAGCCGCTGAGTTTCAAGGAGGAGAATACATGGAAGGAGTGTGGCTATATCTCGGTGAAACTAAGTCTTCAAAATGAATAAATGAACAGGGAGAAGTAGTCGATCACTTTAGAAGCACAACTTAGTGTGAACTCTAGTAACAACTCTCTCCCTCTCTGTACTTTCTTTCTAGAGACCACTTCACAAAATGAGCAACACGCCCATCCAGGACCCGGCTGCCGAGGAACTGTCCTCTGGCAGCGACCAGACGTTACCCTGCCCACCCTTACAGCCCACCTCTGATCCCTCAGCGTCCAAACGATTATGCTTCTACAAAAGTGGTGACTATAAATTCAGCGGGCATCGCATGGTCATCAATGCCCGCACCTTCAAGACGTTCGATGCCCTGCTGGACGCTCTGTCCAAGAAAGTGCCTCTGCCATTTGGAGTGAGGACCATCACCACACCGCGCGGGATCCACCTTGTGAAGGGTCTGGATGAATTTCACGATGGGGGATCTTATGTGTGTTCTGATCAGAAACGGGTGAAGCCACTAAACCTGGCTGAGGTGAACCGGCGGCAGGTACCGTGGAATACCACCAGACCCCTCAGCACTGGGCGGCGGAGGCGTCTCCAGTTCGGTCAGTTTGGCAGGAGGAAGGAGCTCGCCAACAGGCCGGCAAAGGTCACCGACAGGGTGACATTGCGGACACCGAAAAGACTTGTGGTCATCAAGAACAAGGATCCCACAGTTAAATGCACTATCATGTTGCAGAGAAGAACGGCACCGACGTTTGATGCTTTGCTGGATTACCTTTCTCAGATCCTGAAGTTCCCGGTGTTGAAACTGTTCTCCACCGACAGCAGAAGAGTGAGTGTTTTGAAAACTGAAAGTTGGAATGATGATGGATCAGAATTAGTTAAAATTAACTCTTTGAAATATTATGAACTGCAGATGCTTTTGTGGAATTGGTGAAATGTTAGATTTGTGTGAGTTAGTTCCCCCAAACCACACTCAAAGAGCAATGAGAGGGATTTTGATGTTCTCAATTTAATATTTAAATTTAATTCTCAACAATTTCATTGCATTCTTCACTTCTCTTCAAACAAGAAAATGTTCTTCTGTCCGTTAGCACCATGGCGTGTTAATTCATGGTCATGACTCAGTCGTTGTCCTTGGATAGACTTTCTTTCGGCCTAAGGCTATATAAAGCAAAGGTTTGTCTGGGCCACACAAATAGGATAGTGTCTTTAAATCAAAAAGCTTTAGGCAGACAGACTCAACCACACATGACAGCGGTGTAGAACGCACCATGTTCAGACTTCATCACCTTATTTTAAAAACATCAAAACATAGATTTTCTTCAAGAAGTATTTGAAGACTGTGGGAACTATCTGGACCATGATGCTTTGTGAGTTACGCTTTTCGATTGTTTTGCCAGAACTGAATGTCTGTGAGTCATAGAGTTGAGTTAGTTTGTGAGTTTTCTCTTTCAAATGAATTGTCACAAAGTTTTATCTGACGCCTTTCAGTTTCAATATAACTACAAACGTGTATGTTCAATACCTCAGGAAATCAGGGCTTTTAATTTTACCTGTTACCTTGCACATTGTAAGTATTCCAAGAAGTGCTTAGAGGTGCCATCAAAATCTCTACCCCCTGGTGAGTTATCTCTGTAATCCCACATGTACTCTAGCAAAAACAACAAGCTCCCTTTTATAGGTCATGAGTAAAGAACCTTTAAATCCATCACAGAGCTTTAGAACAGTCTATGATGTCTAGACTGTATTAAAATAACACTTGGGATGAAGAAATAGAATCAACTTGCAAGTGATATTGCGACTTTGAATTTCAAAGGAAGAGACAAGTAAATGGACAATTCAAAATACTGTTTCCTCAGACGTTGACTCGAATGTCCAAAACTTGTTTCTCCTCTTGTTTCAGGTTGACGGTCTTGCTGCACTTATCCTGTGCTCCGGAGTTGTTGTGGCTGCGGGAAATGAGCCATTCAGATTAGGAAACTACAGTTTTAACAGAACGGGCCAGACGGCACAGGCCTTGTACATGGAAAATCTGGATCCTTCTATGCTGCAGCCCAGCACTCGTAAGTTTTAATACATTTAATGGATAAACTCCAAGTAATGTTGTATGTCTATAGTCAGTGACTGATATTCAAGTGGTGTGAATCTTCTCTTCTAACTAGTTTGAAAGGATGTTTCTTAAAATATCTAAATAGTCCTAACAAACTAATATAAATATTTCCTAAAACATTTTCTTCCTCCCTCTCTGTTTCCCACTTCTTCCACAAACACCTTCCACCTCAACCCAAAGACAACAACAAATCCTTCTCAAGTGGAAGAGGCTCGAGGAACTTCTCCCTATCGTCGGAGCGATACGTTATCAACCAGATAAACAGGTCTCGAGATGGAAGCATGAACAGCCTGCATCACCACAACGAATCGTTTGACACCGAGGTCAACCAGAGGGGGAGGGGAGAGAATGAGCATCATCCTTGCATCTTACCTCAAGACGACGACATTGAAAAGTCTTTCCGTGTGAATCAAGACGGCAGCATGACTGTAGAAATGAAAGTGCGTCTGACCATTAAAGAGGAGGAGATGCTCCACTGGACCACCACGCTCAGCCGCCACTGCCTTAGCAAGAGGACAGTTTGTGCCTCCATTTCCGAGTCGGCCAACAGCTCACCTGACTCAAACAACGGCGTTGCCAAAGACTCCTCTAGCATCAGCGAAGGTGACAGCAAAGAAGAAAACCATCCCAATGGAGCTGGAAAGGGTGTCTGCTTTAACGACAAGCACGTGTACAAGAACTACAACTCAAAAGCTTTGGGAAGAGTCAAAACGATCAAACGCACTCCTACGCCAGGTCCTCGGCATGTTAAGAAGACGGCGTCTGTTGAGAGCGTGAAGATGGTGACAGAGTCGGGGATTCAAGAGAGCAGACTGGGACATTATTCCTACATGGAGAAGACGGCCGATGGTGAGACAACTGAGGGATACTGCGTTGTTAGACACAGCAGCAGCAGCAGCAGCCGGCCAATCCCAAAACCTCGGAAAACGGCCTCTGCTGGAAAAGGCAACAAAGGCTCCCACTCCTCCATCAGGTCGTCAGGAGTTGCTGAGGTCCTTCAGATACAGAATAACGGGATGGAGGTTACAGAAACTGTCATGCATATCTACGAGAGTCAAGGCTGCTATGACAACTATTTTGCAAATGAGGAATATAGCGCAGATGGCGCACCTTTGCATGGTTCCACCTCAGGGCCAAATAGCAAGCCGTCCACAGGGCCGTCGGGGCCACGTTCATCCAGCAACGACTGTGATATCGATTTTAGCAGGCAGCCACCCACTGCTGACTCACTACGACTGAGAGAGGAGATGTTATCGTTGTCATCAGAACCAATATCTCCAACTCATGAGATTACAAACAATCTGCCTACAGTGACTGAGGACGATGCTCAAACAGCAACAGACTCCCGGATTGAGGATACAGTAAAAAGGGACAAAACTCCTAAAAGCGAGAAGAATAAAAAGAGGACTAAACCTGCTGTGAATCACAAGAGTTCAACTTCAAAAAGTAGCAAAAATTCAACTGACAAGCTAAGCAGCAATACCAGTGTGGGGAAAAAGAGTTTGGGTTCATCAGAAAGTGCTAAAAGTGGCCATAAAAGTAAAGAAGCGGAAAATAAAGAAGAAAAGCTTCAGTCTAAGAAAACAATCAAAGTTGAAAAGAAGCCCAGGAAAAGCTCAGCCTTATTAGACAAAACGGAAAATGTAAAAATAACCCCACCTAAGAGGCAAAGCATGAATAAAGTAGCTGCTAGAGATAATGGCCACAATGTAAATACTCCAAGTGGGAGGCCTCAGATGAAAAAGAACATCTCAGACATATTACAACCTAAAAAAGCACTTCTGCAGAGCAAGAAAACAATGAGTAAACCCAAATCCATGACAGAGAACAGAATGTCATCACCTAAAAAATCTTTGGAGGCAAGCGAGAGTGTTTCAATGCCTTCCCTGAACCCTACGCCCTCTGAAATCCACCAATATGTCGAGAACTGGTTGGAGACAGTCGGCCAAGAACAGGCGCCGTACACCGAGGCAATTCCAGAAGATTCCGAGCCTCCGTCAACGGTGGTGTTTCAGATAGGCGGTGGGTCGGAATCAGATGAAAAGGATGGACATCAGAATAATTCAGCTGAATATTACCCACTGTCTGGTGATAATATCAAGAAATCTGCTTCTTGTCTAATGGTTCCTCTTTACAAAGGAGAGCCAGAAACATCTTTGTTGCACAGTGTTTCTATGCCAAGTGTCAGAGTGGATCCTGCGCACCAGGACAACCAACTGAGGGCACATAAATCTGCAGAGGCCATTGGCCCCACTGGCTGTGAGTCAACTTCAACCACGTCCAACATTTTAACTCCTAAAGAGAAGATAACACCCGTCCTGCGGCAACTTTGTTCCTCCATTCAAAACATCAGGAGGGCGTCAGACACCAACACGACATATAACCTTGAGAAGTCCAACAGCCTCCCGGATTTCTCAACACAAGTAGCGTCAGTGTTCGGCTCATCTTGTAAAGCATTTCTGTCCTTCTTGTCGGTCATGACTCTGAGAGATGACCTAACAGGCTCTGCTCCCAGCGTATGTGACCAATCGAGAAGCACCTCAGAGGCCATGCTAATGATGCAGTCCCTTATGAAAATCTCTGCCATTGACGACAAAGAAGAGCTGAGGGCGAGTCTGACAAACCTGCAGAGCAGCACATCTTCTCAGTTTAGAGAACGATGGAAGGATTTCCAGATTTTGAGGGAAAGGCTTGAAAGTGAGCCACTTTCTCCCAAAGTTTCAGAAACAGAGTTTGCCCTGGACCTTGACTCGGAAGGTGGGGATATATTTGAGGATCAACATCTGACTCTAGATGAGCTGATGGAGGAGCTGAATATGCCTCAAGACCTCAGATCAGAAATTTCCTCAACAATTCACCAAACTAGAAGTTTTTACCCTGCGGAGGAGAGCACTATGGTAGAAACTGAAAAAAATCAGTCGGACTCAGAGGAAGATTTGGAGAAGTTTGTTGATGAATCCAATGATGAAGCAAAGTCAACAGATCCCGATGATACCTGCGTAGAGGAAAACTTTGCAGAAAGAAAAATGGATAATGATGATGGAGATAGAAAGTCAGATCAAGAAGCTGATGAAGTTCAGGAAATGGGCAATGATTCAGAAGTTTCACAGACAGAACAAGATGAGGCACTGAAAGACGAAGAAGATGAAGACCAGGTAGAGGAGGATAGGGAGGACGAGAAGGCAGGAGAGGATGGAGAAACGAATGAGACAAATGATGATGGTAAAGAGGAGGCAGCAATGGAAGATGTTGAAGGGCAGAAAGCAGAGAAAGGAAGTGTTGAGGAATCAGTTGAGAAAGAAAAGGAAGGAACAGAGGAAGAGATGACAGCAGATGAGGAAGAGGAAGGGGAGAAATTAGAAGAAGGAGGGGAAGAAGTGGTTGAGGAGACAGTGGAAGGACTGTTGGACGAAGACGATCCAGAGGAAAGAGAGTACAACAGTGTGGAAGAGACAGAAGAGAGAGAAGGTCTTGATGAGACGGAGGAGGAAGAGAGAGGAGGGACGGATGGGGTTGAAGAAGAAGCAGATGAGGAAGAAAGTTGGGATGAGGGAAAGCAAGTGGAGGCTGAAGAAGAAGAAGATGACCTTAAGGAGACAGATGGAAATATTGTTGAAGAGCAGGAGGAAGAAGAGAAGGAGGAGATCGAAGGACAAACAGTTACAGAGTACGATGTAGAAGAAGAGTTGGAGAAGGTTATTGAGGAGACAGAAGAGGAAGAGGAGGTAGAAAACATATTTGACATAGAAGAAGAGGTGGATGTGGTTAGTGAGGATTCAGACGAAGAAGCAGATAAAGTTAAAGAGATGAAAGATGAGGAAGAGGAGGTAGATAATGTAACTGAAGTGGTAGACGAGGAAGAGGAGGAAGAGGAGGTAGATAATGTAACTGAACAGGTAGACGAGGAAGAGGAGGAAGAAGTGGAGGTGGTTTGCAGGGAAAGCAATGAAGAGGAAGGGGAGGATGATGATGCTGAGGTTGAGAGGACAGAAGAAGAAAGGGTGATCACAGATGAGTCAGTTGAAGAGAATGAGGTACAGGAGTTTGAGACTGAGGAGGAGAGGGAAGATGACAAAGAAAATGAGGGATCAGACCAGGTGGAAAAACAAGAATCAAAAGAAGAGGTGGAAGAAGAAGATGTTTCTGAGGACACGGACAATTTTGAAGATGATAACGGTTGTAAAAACCTGCTGGAAGAGGCCTCCTATTTGCAGCAGAGCAGTCACGAGGAAGCAAATGCAGAGTGTAACAGTGAATCACCGACCAAATATTCCTCTGAGGGGCAGTGTGAGTACGCTAAAGGCAGCGGAACAGACAACGAGCTTGAAACAGACGAGGGAGGGGAGCGTCATGAGGAGAACAGCATCGGCATGATCCATCCTGTGGAAATATCACAGGAGTTACTAGACTTTGTTAACTCGGCCCTGCAGTCGTCTTCGCTCACTTTCTCGTACGACGCTCGGGGGAACATCAGGATAGAGCCGGATTACGCTCGAGTTGTACAAACTATGCCAACTCTTTTTCCAAATAGAAGAAAGGACAGTTCTTACGGCTTAAAACGTCTCCCGAGCCCAAACACGTCTGATTTATCCGATTACAGACCAGATACCTCAGAGAGCGGTGGATATAAGACTCAGGAGTCTGTAGATATTGTTACAGAGAGCGGAGAGGAGGCCTCAGAGAGATCCTCTCCAGCCTTAACACCTGAGAACGATTTATTGTCTCTTGCAAGTAATGCAGAAGTCTTACAAAGTTCCAGGATAAAAAGTGAAGAGAGTTTCTCCTCCAATGATTCGGGCACCAAAGCCTCAAAAGAGGATCTGTCTTATTTTAGTGCAGCAAGCTCATTAAAGGCAGATGCCGAAGCTGCGCCAGAGGCCGCACAGCCCGTCTCCTTCAGCTCAGAGAAGGACACCGGCGATGGGGTTTTGATTGATCAAGGGAGGTGGCTGCTCAAGGAGAACCACCTCATAAGAAAATCCCCCCCGGTCGCCCTGGGAATGTACGGTAACATGGACAGCTCCTCCACCGACACGGGTCAGGAGAACGTCGGTGAGGATTCTCCACTTCACCATAAGACCCAGCCCAACCCTCTCGTAGACATATCCTCTTCCGAGCTCGAGGATATGGCGAAGCCTCCAACTCCGAAGTGCACCTACTACAACATGCCACACGGGAGTGACTCGGATCCCTTTCTGGACAATTCCAGTGTGCACAGTGTGAAAAGGGACACAAGCAGTGGGATGGGAAGAAGCTTCAGGGTGTCGCCAAGTATCGATACTTCCAAAACCCGGCCAAATAAAATCGGCAGTCTGTCTTCTTTTACATCAGTTGAGTTCAGATTACCAGATGGGAAAATTCATCCCGAGGGGGAGGCCCCGGCTGTGGCTCAGCCAAGAAGGACATCTAGTGGGGGAGGCAGTGCACTGCAAGCACAGAACTCCCCGGAGACACTGCTTGTGAGATGTGGACAATACTGCCCCATACTATGAAAGGAAGTCTAATGTGTAGCTATGTTGGACAATGATTATTTTGTTGTGATGCAGCCATCAAATCATTTTAGCACAAACCTTCTTTGCAAACCAGCCAGACCTACAGACCCGTGCCATTTACTTCAGTTTTAGTGCAGACAAACATCGTTTACAGACTTTTTTTGTGTGTTTTAATGGTGATGGTGATGAAATCCAAAGTCATAAATACAATATAACAATAACAGCAAGTACAAACAACATATTTTTTTACTGTTTCACTGCAAACTGTACATAACAATCTATCATAAAGTACAACTCATCTATTTTTCTACTGAATATAAAGCAATACATAGAAGAAATAAAGTATATGTGAAAGAAACAGATTTTATTCCTGTTATATTTTATTGTTTATTGTTTATTGTCTAAGACAGTCGTGGGTATTATCATATTCAATAAACCAATGTATTGTTTTTTATTGTATATGTATAGTTTATAGTCCCCACTAGACTTGTCTTAGCTAGATAAGAAAAGCTCAGTCGAGGCTGAGATATCCTGACTTTTACTCCTTAAATTTTCAATTTCTAACACTTTCTTAATTTCATTAGAACCTGCTCTGTAAATGTCCACACTCTTCAAACTCCACGCCCCATGGTTGGTAGCTCTATATGTTATAAATGTGAAGTTTCTAAGCCCAAAACAAGATAACTATGAGGACAACATCTTAAAGTAAAATTATAGCATCAAATCTTTGTAATTCTAATATGTTTGTACCTTCCGTCATCGAGATTTAAAAAGTTCTTCTGAATTAATTTATTGTATGTTCCAAATTAAAACCAAACAATTGAGGCAGGTGTTCTGTAAAAGTTCACCACTGAAGAAGTTAAGGAATTGAATGATTGGAAGCAAATAATAATATGAACAACTATGTATTTTCAGAAAAGAATCAGTTTGTGCATTATGACGTCTCAGAAAAAGATTTAGGTCCTGAACTTGCTTGTGGGACTATTTCATTTACTGGGATGACCAATTCACGATTGAAACCCAGTTGTGAGTCAACTGCTGCAGCACAGGCTTTTTCTACATAAGCTCTTTTTTCAAAGCAGTTTTTTAAGGCACACACAAAAAATAAAAACAAAAAACAGCAGAACAGAGTTTGCATACACTTAAAGTTATATTGAGGATCGAGATGTAGACTGGTGAAAATAATCCCATTCATAAACAATTGCCTTAAAGCATCTCTGTTCTTTGGTGACATTTGACTTTCATAAGGTTATTAACTAAGTGAGGCATGTGAATTGTGAATGAGCCTTGGGCTAATGATACCCTGTTTATTCATGAAACTAGAGTCACATCATCCTGACTCATACAAGGTTTCTTTAAAACATCTTTAAATAACGATGTGCATTATCAAAAAAACTAAAACATAAATCATTTGATTATTTCTCTGATTCATGAAACAAAAGCCAAAGTATTTGTCTTTATTCTTCACATTCAGTCCCTCTGGTCTCACTCTGGTCCTGAGTCTTCAGGCAGGAGACGGTGAGTGTCGTCTGCAGCTGCCACTCGGTCAGGCTGATGCTCTCCGAGGCAGACGGACATATGTAAGTGACACTTGTGATGTGATGGCCTCTGACAGACTGATTGAACACACTCTGAAGAGGACCGCAGGTTATTATCCTTCAAATAAGTCTGTCCACATCCCAGCAGGTGCTAATGTGGACACTTATAATCCATTTGGACACATTTATATTGTATATTTAACCTGTTGTATGAGATGGTTTCACACAAATGCAGGGAAGTTCAGGTTCAAACTGGAGTTTGTGGGGTGTTTCCCGTCTGGTGGACCCTGACCCAATCCCTCCCTCCCATCAGACACACACACACACACAGAGAGAGAGAGAGGGAGACAAAGAAAAGAGTGAGACAAAGAGAGCGAGACTTTGCAAAGTGACCATTCTGGATACTTTCCAAGGGTTTTGTCAGTTACCATGGAGATCTGGAAAATAGCCCCTGCAGTTTAATTCCTGTGTTGTTACTTTGGTTGAAAGGTATCCAGTGCAAGCTGCGTCACCCCCGACATGAACGCCAGTCCAGGCTCTGCTCATTTTGCTGATCTCTGACAGAAAAGGTTTCGGTATGCATTAGAAAAACACCTAAATGCTGCAGGAGGAGAGAGAATTCCTCACGGTTACCAGCGGAAGGAGGATTATCAAGATCCAATTCTTCAGTAAAAGTACTCAAGCACAAAACCTCCATTTAAAAACATTAAAATATCAAGAGAGAAAGTATTGGTTAGACCTAGTTTGGCTGTTGCAGCCAAAGAATTAAAAAAAGTTCTCATTAAAAGATGTGCATTTGTTTTTTGGATTATTGTTTGCTTGACTGTTGAGTATTTCAGAGTTTTAATTCTTTTGGGGCTTTATACTGTTAATCAAACGAAGTAAAAAGTCTCCAGTCAAATGTCTTCTGGGTGAAACGAGACGAGCGGCCCTGATTACACAAATACCAAAAAGGTGCCTCTGGTTTAATGTTTAACAATATAAAATATCAACTGTTAAAAAAAAGAAAAAGAAAGCAAAATACTGAAATGATATTCAACACAAATTCACAAGTAGCACTGATAATAACCTGACTATTAAATGCAGACTTGACAAAACCAGCTTCTCTTTTTCACATTTAGATTTACGTCCCTTTACGATCTCCATGCATTCACCGGGGTGCAAGAAAAACACATTGTGCTGCAACACGCCCTTCACTAAATCTGCCGTGTCACGACCCACAAAGGGTTGAGTCAATTTGTCAGCTGGAACTCATGAAGGAGGGAAAAAAAAAAGGAGATACATTAACATAAATATCTACAACTTAATCTGTGTAATGCATCACTAATTTTCTGTCTGAGTTCTTGTCCTCACACCAGACAGCCCCTGAATCTCTGTCTGGGTTTCAGCTCGGGCAAATAATGTTGGGGATGATTGCTATGGCTACTGGGCGCGCGGGTCGGTGATTCACCATCATGGGAGACAAAACAAAGGGCGCCTTTTCCTCTGCCCTTGCCTGCGGTTCTGTGGCGATGACACCCAGAAACAAGATTTAGCTTCACTGTTGCCCCGTCCCATTCACAGGCCGACCTGATGTGGACTCTCGTTTGATTCTCGTCCTACAATGTTTTTAATTAGTTATCCCCCCCCCACCCCCCCCCCCCCCCCCCCCCCCCCCCCCCCCCCCCCCCCCCCCCCCCCCCCCCCCCCCCCCCCCCCCCCCCCCGTGGTGCCCCAAGAGAAAGAGGAACCTCAGCAACAAAATGAAAAAAGGATAAATTCCAAACTTTGCCAAGAATGGGAGCTCGGAGCTGTTTGGCCCAAACTGAGGCTCTGGGCCCAACCCGGGCTTCAAACAATAATTATGGCCTAGTGTGGGCATTCTGTTTCTGCAGTTAGGTGACAGATCAGCAATACACAATCCCTGCTCTGTGTGTGACAATCCCGGCCTCCTCTGTCTGTCTCTGCGGCTAACGCTGGCAGGGCGCCCTCATAATGGGCCTGGGAGCAGGAATTTTATGGCCCCCACCCCCCAGCTGCCGGCAAGTGAGTGTTGATCATGTGAATTTCCATCGCCAGCGTTAGTGATGGGGTTCCAGTGTTTACTCATACTGCGGCCCCTGTGTGGGCCCTCCGGCCCCACATGCCTTAGTGCATTTGTGCAATTATTTGTTCATTTATAATACTTTGCTATTGTGTACGTGGTAATTTAATTCATTTTGGATTAGTTATTTAAGACCCGAACTAAGTTTATAGAGCTTTTACGCCAGTTCTGCACTTAAGTACAAATTTGAGGCACTTGGATTTTACTTTGAAGTTAATTAATTACAAGCTACTTTATTCTTCTTGAGACAAACATGTGATTCAATAAAATAATGCAGTGTTAAAAGTCACTCCAACTCAACCAACTGCTGCAGTAAAATGCTACTGTTCATTCAGATTCAGAATATAAGTACTTTTTTATGATTACTTTGAGTACTTTTACTTTTTTAACGTTTTGATAGTCTTGTGTACTAGTGTTTTTTATTTGTAATGTACTACTTTGACTGCAGTAGATCTGAATACTTCATCCACTATTGGTTTTGCTAATGCTTGAAAGTAAATTTACTGGATTACTTAATTTAATCAAATCAAATTTTAAGGATCATGTACTTCATGCGAATATCCATTTTATGCTCCCATATACTTTGAATTCTTTACTTTTCAGAAAGAAATAATAATAATATGACACATTTTTATAGATTACTCAATATTATAATGTTGTTTAAATGTTTGATTATGAATTTAAAACTTGCAATTTACTTTATTAAAAAAATATTTACAGCTTGATAACAGTTGACAAAGAATGACTGTATTTATATTTAGCAATATTTTGTTGTAAATATTTTTGAATGCAGGTAATCCACTTGTAAGGCAGTGTTTCAATACTACCAGAATAGAACGATAACACTGTTGTATTGCTTCTTATACAAAAGCAGAAAATTGCAGTTTTTCACTGCTGCAGTCGGCCAGTTCTGGAGGAACATCCCATGAGTTGGCACAGAACGATGCAGAAAATCAGTCAATTCTAGGAAACTAAAGAATTAAAAACATTTCTGATAAATTGCCTGAAGTTTACGGACAATCTTACTTTTCATCTATCACATCCAGTGGTAGCCAAACATGTTATAGATAATTGTTTTACTCCTTTAAAAGGGGCCGTTGCACAACACATTTGAACCTTCAAAGCTGAGACCAAGTGTCTGTGCCTTACTCACTCCTGACACTGGGACTTCATTAGATTTCTTAAAGTGATCGAGTAAAGAAAGAGAAAGTCACAGTGCCTCCTTTATCTGCTGGTACATTCCAAAGTACTGTCACTTGACTGCAAGTTTGAGGTATGTGTACTTTGTTTGAACATTTCCATTTTACACTTAAACCTCACCTCGTTTTAGAGGGAGATAGTGTGTTACCACTATGGATTTACTTCACAGCTATTTGTCAATAATTAAACATAATGTGTGAAACATATAATAATTGGATTTATAAAATATGATAGATCTACAAATACAACATTGCTGGTTAAATGCATCAATAATCATCAAAATCTGAATTGGGCATGATGAGTACTCGTTGATATTTTATTACATTTTGTTATCAACACTTCGGATGTCTCTCATTACAGATGTTAACTAAAATGGCACTTAGTGGAGTGCACAGGCCCAACAGTCCTCTTATGAAATCACATTCAAATTGACTAGATTTTCATTTGGACCTGAAAAAGGCCCTATTGTGCAACATTACAGAAAGTGAAAGAAATTCCTTGAACAGCACCAAAATTTGGGGGATTTTTCTTTCACCCATGTGACATCATTCCAGAAAATGTCATGGTCCATCCTGTAGTTTTTGCGTAATCATGCCAACAAACAAACCAACCAACCAACCAACTAATGGGCAGGCGTGAACACATTTCCTTGGCAGAGGTAATAACAGTATATCATTAAACAGAAGTATTGAATACAGGGATTTTGCCTGTAATGCAGTATTTGTATACTGTGGTATGACTTACTTTATTGAGGTTACTACTTGTTCCCTCACTGAAAACAGGAGGGAAAAACAAATCAATCTCAAAAGCTGGGTTATCCCAATAATCTTGTTGTTGATCTGTTAAACTCAGTGTGTCTCTATGAGATAAGGAACGTATCGTTAAACCAAGACCCTTGTTGTCAAGACAACGTCAAGCTTCACCTTGAGGTTTAAAAACTAATCTCTCCAGGATAATTCTTCCCAAAGACGAGATCAGCTGGTAAAGTAGCAGGGTGTTTTCTTGCACAGTCATATCTCAAGGGCAACGCGCCAGCTTCAGATCACTGCAGCCGCCCTCGCCCGCCGGGTAAGAATGTGAAAATCCCCGTGAAAGGAATATTTGTGCACCCAGGCTATTATCTGGTCCACAAACGTCACTAAAGCAAATCACATCCCCATAAGTGACTGCTTCTTCTGTGTTCCTCTGTTGCACGCAGCAGCATCAGTACTGCACTGAGTTTGAGAGGTTGTGGTGTCCCTGGCTCGGCTCTGCTTCCCCCTGCGTCTCCCCTCACAATCACTGGATCTCAGCTGGAGGAGCAGCACTGCAGCAGCCCCACTTTCTGCACGCAGCGAGGAAACAGAGACAGAAAAAGATGGAGAGATGTTTTAGGACATGAAGATCAGTTCGTGTTGATAGATGTGATGTTTGATTAAATGTTGCAGGAGAAATAAGTGACTCAATTCAAAGTGCACACACACGCTCCGAGGCTGAGTCAAACGTCAGTCTTGAAAGATTTAATTTGTGCCCCACGAGCCCATCGTCTCCGTCTTTCTCTGTTTTCTCTGAGTCTAAGTGTGTGATCGTTGAAGATTTGTGTGTGTAGCAGATTGGATGTGTCCGCACGTTCTGCCTCTTGTTCGTTAAACCTGATTAATGATGGTGAAGCTGCTGACTTGCACATACTGTACTTGCACACACACACCATGATAAACTGTTAATTGTGCACACAATACGCTCTAGAACACAAACGCACACACACCAGCCGACACAAAAGCAAGCATGATGGTGCATGGATTGGATTTTATGACACAAATTGATAGAAAACTTGGGAAAAAGGGGCAATAAACCAGGCTTTGTAAATATAGCTTGTAATTATATGTGCTGTAAGAGAGAAAGAAATTGATGGATCTTGGATTAATTGTGTCAAATCTTAAATGTGAGGATGTATCAATACAATTAACGATGAGCTTTAATAATTCTTGGAGTTTCAGATCCATATTGTTCAGGTTGTGTGGACAGATTTAGAAAAAACAAACAGAAAACATGTGGAGCTCCATAAATAGTCCAGTCTGTCTCCTGACACTCGCTTGCTGTCGTACTCTCAGGAAACCAATACGATAATGTAGATGTGATTTAGGGACGAACATCAGGATGGGACTGAACATGCCATGCATCCATCCATCCAGCCATCCATCCATCCATCCATCCATCCATCCATCCATCATCCATCCATCCATCCATCATCCATCCATCTCCTCTTTTCTTTGGTAAAATCCGACAAATTAATCCTGGTCATAAAGATATATCGTTAAAATATTCAACTTGTATTTATGTGTCATTTCCATTTGACCACACGATATTCCAACATCTAATTTAGTTTTAAATGTGAAATGTGTTTGAATATTTGTTGAAGAAAGCACCCTGAAAAGTTATTTTGCATCCATGAAGCATGGAGTTTGAAACACCTTCGGTTTCTTAAACAAAAGTGAGACATATAATCAGTACAGAATGAATAGACTCACTAATCAATGTGCTGGTTTTGGAGCCATTTTTACCTCAAACCCTATTGGTGTTATATCGTATTATATCATCATCAAGAGTGACGCTATATCTCTACATTTGATGAGTGCTTTAAATCCCACAGTCAGGAGATCAGAAACTAATTTGCAGCAGTATACTTTCAGGTCTGCTCCTTTTATATAACTATAAACAGCATCTATGTAATTTATCCACCCCCCTAATGGAGTTTGTAAAACGCTTTGCTCCAACAGCTGCACATCCAATCAGAAGTTTGAAACGGTGTTGGCACCATCAGGGGTATTTGTCTATTAGCTGAAATAAGAAATACAAACTTTTGATTGGATGGCAGGACGCACCTTTGGCCCACCACGGCCTGGACAAGGCCCAGTTATTAATCCAGGATCCGTCTCTATGGGCACGAGAGAAGAAAGGAGAAGTGTGTTTTCCCTGTTGTGATTGGGTTCTCAAGGTGTCAGTCAAGTCACCGCTGAACCATTTGCATAAGGAGGAGACTATAAAAGGTCCTGTTGTGGTGAACCCCTCCCAGGCGCACTGTGCTGATGCTGCAGGGACCAGACGAGAACCAGAGAAGAACCAGACGCTGCTGTGGCATTGACTGTCTGAACAAGCACCAACAAGATGTCGTTCCCATCAACCGACACTCCTCCTATAAGAAGATGTTTGGCGGAGAGCGGAGTCGCGCCGAGGAGCTACTCCAGCCGCCAGTTCTCCAGCCCGGTGCGCTCCTCCCGGGTGTCCTACGGCCTCTCCTCCGCGCCGGCCGTTTACGCAACGAAGACGCAGCGGCTCCGGAGCAGCTCGGCCATGCCCCGGCTGTCCTCCGACAACCTGGACTTCTCCCTGACCGACGCCCATCAACAGCGACTTCCTCGCGAACCGCACCAACGAGAAGGCGCAGATGCAGTCGCCTCAACGACCGCTTCGCCAGCTACATCGACAAGGTGCGCTTTCTGGAGCAGCAGAACAAGATCCTGCTGGCGGAGCTGGAGCAGCTGCGCGGCAAAGGCACGTCCCGGGTCGCGGATCTGTACGAGGACGAGATGCGGGAGCTGCGGCGCCAGGTGGACCAGCTCACCAACGAGAGGGCCCGGGTGGAGGTTCACCGGGACCAACCTGGCGGACTGACATCGACAGCCTGAGAGAGAAGTAGGAGGCGTGGCGCTGTTACTGTCCTCCACTGATGTTCCACAAACTCCAGAGAGATTTTTATACTGTTTTACATCTATAATTCAGATTAATTATATCAGTGACACTTTTCTATATATGTAAACCTGTTATAATAGACGTACATATAGGCAAGAAAGTGAGCTTCTGGAAAAATGTTCGCCAGGCACTGCGCAAAACCTTTGCAGCATAAGTAAACATGCGTAAACTATATGTCAGTGTTTAAGTGGCAGCTCATATAAAATGCCTGCTCTTCTCTGTCCAGGTTGCAGGATGAGATATCCCAGCGCGAGGATGCTGAGTCAAACATGCAGAGCTTCAGACAGGTACAGTACGATCCACCTAAATAAACCACTCCAGTGGCGGATCTAGAATTGTTCTAAACCGGAGGGGGGGCCATTAAAGGGGCCACAATTTACACAGGCAAGGGCCAGTATGTCCAACATCCACGCACAACTCCTGATTCAATAAGGTGCACATTTAAGTCGTGTCATGTTTACTGGGAGTTCCATAGCTCTGAGCAAAGCCACACAACATTGGATATATTTTGAAAATTATTTATTTATATATATATTTATTGTTTGTACTCACTGGTTGGGGGCACTTCAGGGGCCAATCCGATTTCACCTGGGGCCAGTGTTCCCCTGGATCCGCCCCTGAACCATTCCCCATCAGACAAAACTCATGCATGTGTTATATTCCTGAATGGAAAATGTGAATGTGCTTTAGTTTGAACCAGCAGAAGTTGCTGTTCCTGGTAAAACAATCCCTCAAACTGTTGACAGGTGATTTCAAAGAGATTAGATAAACCTTAATTATCACCATGAGCCTTACGCAGTGTAGCCGCCCCTTTTGCTTCTTATCAGTAATCTTTATCTAATTACCGCTCAAGAGCCGCAAAGACAGGGATGCACTCTTCTGATGGCACAACAGCAGATCCAAGCCGCGATCCAAAATAGCTGTGGAGCAGAACTGACCTCGGCCTGGTACAAAAGGCCAATTTGTGGCTGTGGAGTTAAATCAGGCCGGCAGTGAGAGGAGATCTTTTTAAGTCTGACTGGTCACACTGAATGAGCTGAGCACAAGCTCAACAATGATGTGGACCCAATGTGGTTATCAGAGCGAGAAGACAAGCCACCATGTGATCCAGCTGTCTCGTTGTGGGAGAGCATCAACACGAGAAAAAAAACCCACTTGTCAGAAATGGTTTCCTCTCACTGCAGGTTTCACGGTGACTGATAATAAGTCGTGCAATTAGTTTCACATAAGAGTCGTGGTTCAAAACAAGTCAAAAAAATATATAAAAAACAACGTGCTACACAAAATGTAGTGCTTTGAGTAGTTTAAAAGTAGCTATGAGTAAATGACATGTGCTGCTTTTCCAAGGCTTGCAGTAAATTATCAATACATTACAAGACCATGTCCTTGTCTGCAAGAATAGCAGGAAGGAAGTCCCTGTGTCCTGGCACACAAACAACAATGCAGGGCCGGCAGTCGGCTCTCGCTCAGTCAGGCAGACAGTCACTCCTCCAGCCCCGGGCCGGTATGGGAAACCCTGCTGAATAGCGCACTTTGTTTGTGGCATTACAGCCGGGGCCAAAGCTGCTTCATTTGCTGATACCTCAATTAGCAGCCTGCCAACTCTGGGACAAAGCCCAGCAGCAAGGGAGTGTACCGCAGTGAGTGTGTACGCAGGAGACACGGACGGGAATTGGGATAAATTTTAATAGGATCTTTTTTAGTCCAATTAAATATTTTACATTTCATGAATAATTGAAGGATGGTATAAATGATAACATATTAAAATTAAAGCCTCTTGTAGAACTGAGTTTGTAACAGAACAACCAGTAGAGATTTTTAGGTTAAGAATGCAGTTGGGAAATAATAAATGGGATTAAGGGCTTCTTGGATAAGACCCCCCCCCCCCCGCCCCCCTTCACTGAATCAAACTCAGGACATGGAAACACTCGCTCTGAACTCTGCACAACCCTTTTCCACAGATTTAAAATATAGTATGAAGTCATAAAGTTTGATTTGCCTCTGACCCCATTTAACGAATCCCATCAAGTGGTGGAAGAAGTATTTTGATCCTTTAAAAAAGTAGAGTTAGAAGAAATAAAGATTAAAGCCGAAATCTAAAATATTTTAGGATATTATCAGTCGATATTGTAATTTGTCAGTGTCTCAATTTTAGGTCCTTTATACACTACTGGGTAATTTAATAACAATGCCCTGTGTAATTTTTTAATAGCTATTATATGTTTTACCCCCTAATTAAATATATTACTATTGAAATCCTAATCTAAGAAGTGCTAAGAAATCTAACGGAGTAAAAAAGTGAAACAATTCCCTATAAAATGTAGTGGAGTACAAGTAGTATGCAATTAAACTACAAAAAAAATACAGTACTTGAGTAAATATACCTTCCACTATTGACAATCTGCCTGTGATGTATACAAGGAGTACTGCCTCACAGCTGATGTAGTGTGTAAAACATGGAAACCTCCAGGAAACAAGTAGTTAAGTGTTACAGCCATCTGCAGTGGCACATGTCACGTGTCTGCAGTTGATGTTTATTGGATGCATGTGCTCGTGACCTTGCCGCACCACACAGTGGGCCATTTTGTGTACGTGAGCGTTATGTGAAGGTCGGTGAGCGTTTTTTTTTCCCTCCGTGTCAGCAAACATGTAATTTATAATTCATGTCACCTTCACAAGTCACCTTATTAAGACCCAGTGTCATGGCACAGGATGTGGACAATGCTGCCCTCTCCAGACTGGACCTGGAGCGGAAGGTGGAGTCGCTCCAAGAGGAAATCAACTTCCTCAAAAAGCTGCACGACGAGGTGAGCTTCCTTGTTTTGTGGCACGAGCTGACTCAGTCTGCTGCGGAAAACAATGTCAGCTAATTTTAAACGCTTGTTGAAAAAAAAATGTCCAAATCATTTGTTAATGTGCTCAAGCACCAGATTTCTCCACTGCTCTGATTCTCTAATAGAGCCAGTAAAGTCATTGTGAAGTACTCAATAAAAGACATTATTGATTCTATCGCAGGAGATGCTGGAGATGCAGAGTCAGATCCAGCAGCAGCAGCATGTGCAGGTGGACATGGACATAGCTAAGCCCGACCTGACCGCTGCTCTGAGGGACGTGCGTCTGCAGTACGAGAACCTGGCCTCCAAAAACATCCATGAGTCTGAGGAATGGTACAAATCCAAGGTTAGGAGTTTCCACAAATATATAGAGAGATTTAAAGAAATATGAAAGCAACTCTGGAAATGGAATACAGTAACAAATCATATAGAGAATTATCACCTGTCTTAGTTCCTCTCAGACCTACGGAGCATTTTAGCTTCTACAATTCTTGACTGTACTGTTTTCGTTGTCTCACTGTTCTCTTCTGGGATTCTCTGGGCTGTAGTAGGCAGCTGTTTTCATGCATCAGATATACAAGAGAGACGGACGAGACAGTTAACAACTATCTGGTGAACATAGTGAAGTGTTTAACAGCTAGAGAGGCAGACATTTTTCCTCTGGACCTGGATAAAGAGTTAAAAGTGAGTGAAAACTGGTCTTACTTGTTTCTAGTGGCCAGAGACGAGGCTTCAAATGACTGGAAATGTTGCTCTGTGGCTGTTACATGAGTATCAAGCAAAGTTCATGTATCTCCTCTTCCCAGTGTGGCTGATAAAATCAGTTAGTGCAGGTGTAACTTAGATGCAAGTATTGTTTCTTCTTCTCCTAAAAGCTTTCTCAGTATTCCAGTATTTTCAGTCAATGCAGCGATTCCTAACCACTGCGTCAACCACCAAACTGCAGGGTCGTGTCCCCTTTTTGGCCACATCTTTAATAATTCACTTGTTTCACGCTATCTGCCACATTCACTCTCCCTCAGCCCCTGACTCATCAGTTGTTGAACAGTAGACTTCTTCATCTCTCCCTCTCTCTCTCTATCCATCTCAGTCTGTCTTTGTCCCTGCGATTGACAGTTTGCTGACCTCACCGACGCTGCCGCCAGGAATAATGACGCTTTGAGAGTGGCCAAGCAGGAGTCCAATGACTACAGACGCCAAGTCCAGGCCCTCACTTGTGAGGTGGATTCCCTCAAAGGCACTGTGAGTATATGGCCGTTGTCCCTAAAGGCAATAATGGTGCAAAATTTATGTTTTATATACAAGTATATATATTATGTAGCTGGAGAAAAACTGGCAACAAAATAATCTGCATGAGGTTGAATAATGACACAGCAAAAACGAAAAATATTCAGGGAGAGTTTATTCTCATGGGTCACAAAATCAAAAAAGTTCACCCTTGCATTTTATTTATCGAGTTATTTTCACTGCCTGAGCGTCGTTTTGTTCCCTCTTGGCTGCCATCCCAGAATGAGTCCATGGAGCGCCAGATGAGGGAGACGGAGGAGAACTTCTCCCTGGAGACGAACGGTTACCAGGACACCGTCAGCCGTCTGGAGGAGGACATTCACACCATGAAGGACGAGATGGCCCGTCACCTCCGCGAGTATCAGGACCTCCTAAATGTCAAGATGGCCCTGGACATCGAGATCGCCACCTACAGGAAGCTGCTGGAAGGAGAGGAGAGCAGGTGATGGGCGGAGACCTTGTATCCTCGAAAAGTTAACATTTCCAATGTCCATCTGACAGATACGAACATTCATTACATGAAACAAATACACATCTGTTGATTAACTGCACTTTCTCCATTTTCAGAATCTCCGCTCCCCTGCCGAACTTCTCATCTCTCAACCTGAGAGGTACACTTACTTTCTGCATGTTGATGTCACTGCAGGAGTATAAATATATACCAGATGATACTATAACACACAATTTTTTTTTTTTTTTATAGAAACAATGATTGATACCAAACCTCATTTCGAAAATATAACAACTAAGAAGGTTCTCATCAAGACCATTGAGACCAGGGATGGTCAGGTGGGATCCACTTGAATTGATTTTCAATCACTGAAGCACTTTCCTGACAACTCTGGCTTCTGACCGTTTCCCTGCCCTCTGCATCTCTTTCCAGGTCATCAACGAGTCGACCCAGAACCACGACGACATGGAGTGATAGCCTCTCTGTCTTTGTGAAACACCACCAGAAGCAGTACGAAGAAAACACAGTTCACCGTAGCTACGAGCAAGCAAACGACACACAAAGAGCAGACCGCTTCGAAAAGTGCCTTTATATGTGATGAGCCTGTTAGTCGACACAGACTGTATTTCGCTTTCTCCTCTGCTGAAAGTCTCTTGTCACATTTGTTCAGACACAATAGTGAACTCAGCACAACATAGAAACCCTCACTGAGGTCTGCAAAAATCTTTCTTTGTAACCAAAGTAGTATTTTTGATTAATATATAGCATGCACTCTCCAGGAAACCTGTATGCTGAAGATGTCACTTGAAGATTGCCTGTACGCAGCAATAAACCATTAAGACTGAAACTCAGTACTGTGCATGGTGTAATACTTCATAATGCCTTACAACACGTCAAGGTAATGATGTTGCATTAGCTAGAATAATTCATCATATTAAAAAAGGTAATCTTTGTCATTTTAAATAAGGCCTGAACTGGAAACGTGGGTTGTTTGTAAGTAATTAAGTTGTTAAGTTTTCTCAATTATTAATAAATATTCCACATTTTACTGTTATGATCTTGAAAAAAAGAATTGAAACGGTGAATAACAGATTAAATATGTGTTTAAATTATGTTTCAATCCCTTTAGAGACATCAAACTGGACTTTCCCAAACTAGTAGCAATGGATAAAAGCAGCCAGGATTAAAGTCAAGTCTGTTTTATTGATAATAGTAAGATATTAACAGAGGGAAGGGATCCTATCATGCAACAGGTGTAGTACACAGAAGCAGGCTACTGTTACAATTTATAGAAATGACAACATTACATGAATAAACAAAAATGGTGGAAAGCATTACAACAATTAAAGAAAATAATAAATAAATAATATTAAATAAACAAGAAATATATCCAATATTAAGCTTTACAGCTACTAAATAGGCCTTGAGGTGAGATGGATTTGTTGCATTTGTTGTATGCAAGGTGCTATACAAATAAAGTTATTATAAAGCACTTTGCATTCTAGGTGCAATACAAATGAAGTTATTATTATAAAGTTGTTATTATAAAGCACTTTGCATTCTATAGGTGCAGAACAAATAAAGTTATTATTATTATAAAGTCTGTTATTATGTTTAACAGAGTTTTGCACATGACACACTCTCTGTGTCGTGTCTGCTCTGTTTGCAGGTGAATGAAAAAAAAAGGAAACTTGGCTCAAACTTCTGCAAAACTTCTTCACGCAGCTCTGATGAAAACCTGCTGTGCTTGGCCGCCCCCTGTCGGTGACACGCAGGAGGGCGACAGGACACATCATATTTCATCAGCTGTGATTCAACATCAGGTTTGAAGTCAGATCAGTTTCCGCTCGTTTTAATAAACCGGGTTAATTAAAACCGCTTGTTGTCGCCTCCTCGCCCCGAGAGATCGGTGAGGTGTCGACGGAGCAACTTCCTCCATGTGACGCGTCTGTCGCTGGGAACAAACCGAGGGAGACGCCGGCATGATGCGCTTCAACTTTCAGTTTGTGCGCTTCCATCGAGTCATGGTCACCTCAGCTGGAAGTGGAGTCGAGCTCCGTGCGTGTGAATGACAGGAGAGGAGCCGGGCTTTTTAAACAGATGGAGTCAAGTTCCAACAGGTTTTGAGTGGAAATGAGAGGTGACCTCAGAGGAGCAGATTCACGCTGAGGTTCCTAGTTTTCTTTTTCGGCGATGGGCTCCGTGACTTCGGCCCTGACGAGGACGAGGAACGCGCTGGTGAAGGTGGGCTCGCAGCCGGAGAACCACGACCCGGAGAGGAGCCAGTCCGCCCCGGAGACGGAACGGGCCCGGAAGAGAAGCGCCCGGTTCAACGTGGCCATCCAGGCCGGGAGGCAGAGCTCCCGCACGTCGCTGTCCGAGGTGCTGAGCAGACAAGACGGCGAAGGAGCCAAACAAACCCCGAGGAAGAGAAGTGCGGAGGCGCCACAGGGCGGTGAGTTACTGCTCCAGCCTGGATGGAGGGTCTGTTCACATTCATGTCTGAAAAGTTCACAGCTTCATACAGCCTGGATCTGCTTATAGTAAAGTTAGCAAGTGGAAACTTACTCAATACTCTAGTTTCAAGTTTCAAGTTTTATTTGTCATATAGAGTTAACACAGGGTCAACCCCATGACAATATAAGCAAGGTAAGCTTACTATAAAAAAAGTCAAATACAATACTATATGCATTCAAAGGTGCAGTGTGACCTTCGTTTTAAATGAAGTGATGACTTTGACTGTACGGAGTGTGTGTGAATAGTTATTACACCGTGTGTGTATCAGTTGTTTCACATTTTTCCAATTAAAATGCAAAAGGTGTGCAGAGGTTTGTTAGTCATGAGTTGACTGCAAGTTTAGGAACCTGATGGTGTGGTAGAAACTACTGTGGAAAAGCATCTAGTCATTTTAAAAAAGTTTGAATACCACAGTGTAGAAAAACTCTATTACGAGAGAAAGTACAAGTTAAAGTCCAAATTATTAAGAATGGTAATTTGTCAGATCATCACTAATGTTACATTCAGGGACTTTGTGTGGTATTGCTGGTATTGCTCATATATGTCAAATATAATGTGTTTTTAGCATATTCATATTTTGACTAGTACTTAAACTTTGAAATAGTGTTTAGTGAAGCAAGTCAAAAGCCTCTGAAAAGTATAAGTAAAGTAAAGCATTTATGGGAGTACTCAAATAAAGTAAAGAAATTACAAACGTGTACTGAATTACAGTAGCTGAGTAAATGTATCTAGAGTTGCCTTCAAAATCCAGGCAGCCATTATGAAGTGGTGAAAGTCATAACAATCGTTGCCTATAAAGAGTTAATATAATAATAGAAATAGAAATAATAAATGGATCCTATATATATTTAGTTATGGATTATAGGTCGTAAGATATTAAGATTTGTGGCTAATACTTTTGTTTTGCTAGTAATCTAAAATACTTTAAATTGTGATTGTAGAACAGTACCTCTATACTCAGTTACTTCTACTCGTGTTTATCTTTCTACCTGTTTGAAGTGTGATAGTCGATGATTGACAGTGAGCGTTATCTTCTTCTCTTATAAGACACAAGCTACTTCACTGTGTTTTGGGAACATGAAATGGCTTCAACTGTGTTACTTCCCACTGCACATCCCTGCGGTTCAGGTTGTGGATTCATGTGAACATGAGAGCAACTGGTCACTTCAGAGGATCACTGGGAACACGCTGGTGAAAATGTATTCACTGAATGAATCGCGGGCTCTTTGAAGCTCAATGCAACATATCTCCACTACCAAAGCATCTGTTTGATGTCTGAGGTGTCGCTGCCACAGAAACAACAGAAACAAACCCCTTCATTGATGGGAAACTGCAGAACTCTCTTTTCTTTCTCTTTTTTTAAAAATGGAAATACATGTAGATTATTTTACAGAATCTGCAAGAGTTAGAAAAAGGTTCACATAACTGCTGGTTCAACTGCAACTGGTCTTTTCCTGGCAAAAATACCAATAAACATGTGAAACGGCAATTTTGAACAGCTGTTCGTGGGCGATACACCGGTTTATACTTCAGTGAATCTAGGCAGAGTAAATCTGTTATAATTACCACATTGCTGCATTATAACTAGTGTTTTATATGCAATATTTTGACCCCTTAAACTTGTCTCATGTCTTCGTACAGTTTGTCCTTTGTGTAACTCAGTGTTCCCCTCAGTTCATCCTGTTTATCTTCAGTTCAGTCTAGTTCCAAGTCCCTGCTTATCTGTCCCAGAGGAAAGTCTTCTCCCCGGCTGACTCCGAAAATACCAGCCGTACTGTGGCGTTTCCATGACCCTATGACAGTATAGACTCCTGGTGAGTTTCCTCCCTCGTCCCTGGTGATGCTCATGTGTCTTGAGCAGTCTGTACACTCACATGCTCTCTCCTGGGGAACCAAGCCCAGACACACACTGTACTTTCTGATCAGCTCATGCCGGTGGGGCCCTTCGGTGTCAGACGGTTCAGGTGCTGTTCAGAGGTTTAGTGATTACAGAGAACAGTTTGTCTTCAGCTTAATGAGAACTTACACACCCACAATCAAGATGGAAAGACCATTTAAAATAGTGTCAAGGCTCCTTCAGCTTCTGACAAAGCTTCACCAGTTTTGCTGGATCTCCATGGGAATTGTCTCACAGTCAGTGTCACGTGTAAATATAAACTAATGAAGAGATTCAATAATAATAATAATCTGCTGTTGATTGCATTGCTGTTGAAAGAACTACCTGATATTCAGAAAGTTTTCTGTGCCAAACAAGTAGCTGCAGTAGTTTATATTACTATAAGCCCACAGGTTTCACAAAATCTGTGGGCTTGTGAAATCACTAAGTGTCCTCTCAGTTTCCCTAATCATGTTTAATATGGATGCAACTATTTATTTTGTATTATCTATCAATTTGCAATTATTTCTCCATTGATCAGTGACTTATTTCGTCCATAAAATCTCAGAAAATAATGAAAATGCTTGACATTGCTTCCAAAGCCAAAGGTTGTGTCTGACCAACCAATGTAAAAGGTGCTTAATATCTGTGCAGTAGTAGAGTAATGTGTCTACTACTCTATGACGATGATGATACAAGCTTCATTAAAAAATTAAGAGGTATCATCTGTCCAATGGGCTGTAAATCTATTTTGTAATTGGACACTGTAGTTGAATATATAATGTTGTATAAATGAAACAAATTATGAAATATTAACGCGTTTAAATTTTAATAATAGAACAAGCCTATTAGAATGTCTGTTGAAAGTCAAACTTTGAATAATCGTTATTCGTATGTGTTTTGGCATGTTTCTGTGTGTGTGTGTTAATCAGAGTGGCAATACACATCAAACTGTTAAATTTAAATGGGCAAAATCATTTTACAGTTTATTCTCACATGTTCTGTCTGTAGGAAAATGAATAAAAGCAATTTCTTCTGTCATGTTAATACAAGAAAACGTCCTTTTATCAGAACCAAGAACCAAAACCAGGCTGTGAGGCAACACAAGTAAAACACAGAACGATCCATTACAAAGCCACTGACCTGTGATGCATCGGTGACACATATGATAACTTATTGATTTCAATTTAAAATGACACTGGATCCAGCATATGGGCCCCATATGGCCAATAAGTGTTACATCTATTCCTTCATCTTCACATCTCATCTGTACATCTGTGCCTCACAACAGGAGGACGACCTACAGAGCAGGAAAGGTTGCAGGGTGGTGGAAGAGATAAATGACGTATAAATCAGGAACTATAAATAAGGAGATTTGGGAAACAGATGAACCTTGAGTGTGATTTCACACAGTCAAAATCTATGAATTCTAATGAATTTAATAACACTTCTTGCAGCAGTGAATAGGAACACAATTTATTCCACTATATTTGCAGTACATGATTTACTGAATCAGGTTTTTGTTTCTGGTGTGCATGGTCCTGCACGGTCTGCACGGTCTCACCCTCCCTGTTGAGTCTCCTAACAACAAACATGTGTATTTTCGTGGATAGTGCAGTTTTCAGACATTTAAAACAAACCAGTGATTAGATGCTTTGGTTGCTGGCGGGTGATGTCTGGGTCGTGTATGACGCTCGGTTCCAATCAAAAGATTTTCATTTGTTTGCCCTGCTGACCCGACTCTCACACAGCTGCTTTCGCCTCTTTGATGTGGAACCGTGCTATTGCGAAAAATCATTAGCTGAACTTGTGCACTATACAGCTTGACACTCTCTTCCCCTCGTTTTCTTCAGGGTCTCGCCGCAGCAGGATTCAGATGACAGTTTGTGGTTTGTCAGCTCATTTCCCTCAGGTTTGCAACACAGGGTAAACATTACCCTTAAAGGAGCCTCTAATGAGTGTTTAGCTGGGGAAAAGCAGCGCTCCCCTAGCACCCTGTGTGTCTTAATTACACAAGTGTGTCACTGTGGAGACGGTGGTGTGGGGACTGACAGAGTGCGTGTCATTCCGCCAGTCTAGGGGAGACCTCTAATGAGCTTGTTTTTTCTGTCTGATTGCGTATTGTTGTCTCAAGTCACGATGTGCTGCCAGGACAGATTACACAATCAAAAGCACCGAAACCGATGTCACGCTCTGAAGAACTACTCGATAAAATGATACCAGAGGTTATCAGCAGCCGGAAAATGAGCACAGTGTAGAAAATATGATCTTCAAGTGATTATATTACAGTCATTTCTATACATAATGTACTTTGATTTATGGGAGAGCCAACTAGACTGAGTTCAAACCTCCGCCAAGGCCCACAAGTCCCCTTACGAAGCCACATTTAAATTCACTAGATCCTGATTTATATTTTGATCTGCATTATATTGCACACACTCATAAATATCAGTCCCCTAAACAGGCCTGATTTTACTTCTAGATCCATGAATTATTTTCTGAGAAAGCAACAAAAATGTCAAAAAACAAAACCCCTGACCCAACCCCTGAACCGGAGCTGCACCAACATTTAATGGGTTATTATTATATTGGGTCATTGCCACACCCCTCCACAATATTTTATGGAAGTAGTTTTTGCATCATCCTTCTAATAAACAAACAAATGCAGATAAACGGACGTAAAAATGCTGATTTATTGATGGGATTTTAACTCACTGCAGATAAAATTAGGATTGTTTGAGTATTGTGATGAATTTAGTGCAATAGGCTGATGCTAATCCACCAAACGGGTCCTCACCTCCCCTTTATCTTCACGACTCATTAATGTCCACTGGTTATTGCCTGTCCTGGTGTTTGATGGCCACATCAAACGTTGAACGGCCGCACAGCCGGAGCAAGCAGGTGTCTTTCTGGGTCAACAACTCACCATCGTATCTTGTTCTGTAAAAACATGTTAAGTTAATTGCGGGAAAAAAATAAATTACAATGATAAATTCACGTCAGAACCTGTAACTTGTCAAAGCTCCAGTCAGAAGTGAATGATTTCTGTCTCTTTACTGCATTATTCTGATGTATAGTACATGTATGTGCAGAGATCAGACACAGAAAATAACTTAAGTACAGTACACTTACTATAAATACAGACACTACCGTAATGAGTGCCTTTGCCATATTAACCCCTTGTCATCCTCAGTGTAATATATGCAATATATGTCTGAAAGGTCCCACGTGTTGCCTAGTGATGATGACGTCACCCTATTAATGACCCCTGAAGAAAATGGATCTTGACAAGGATTCAACGGCTGTATGGTCACAGGATAAACCTCTCAGAGCAGCTGCTGTACTACATGCCCCCTTTTAAAATCTGCTCTAACCAACACACAAAGCTTGTGTATTTTGAGAACCTCAGCTGAGAACCTCTGCACGTGGTGTCTGCGTTGTTACGCTGCACCAGCCGCCCTGAGTCACAGCTTTCTTATCAAACAGGATCAGTGCAGTTAAGAAGGGTGGTGGGATTCACACATCAATTAAACAACACATAGAAATCAATACTCACAAGTAAATGTTTCTGGCATGAGTTTATTACCACTTTTCTAGCTGTCTGTGGTGTAATGTGTTGCTACACTTATACAAAAAGTGATAATATCGGACAGTTTGCATGTTCAATTATATATAAATAACAATTCTACAAATTTGCCTTGAAGATATAGGAGAAAAGAACAGTAGGATCATTAAAGTAAACAAGAATGTCCTTAGTTGAGATTATTTCCTGCAGGTGGTGCCAGAGAAAAGCTCATGAAATATCTTTAAGAGTTTATCCTCTGGGAAGCATGAATGTGCTCCGTACGATGTTGTGCTATCTGTTGTGCTGTTTGTGGATATTTTGACCTCACTGTATTATTGAGTAAAGCTCAGAGGGTGACATTCGGATTCTTTCCATGAGGACCATGGATATCCACAACAAACTTTCTGGAAGTCTGACGCTCTCTTGTTAGTTTGACCTAGAGGTGGCGCTAGAGGGAAAGTAAGTTATTATAAGTAGCTTTGGATAAAAGCTTCAGCTAAATGAAATGTAATGTAAAGTGTTCACCCTGTGTTCAAAAGGAAATACTTGCCTGATGGTGGCTCTTGTTGAAAGGTCATATATTTATCATGAACACCGGATTAAACCTCTGGGGACCATTAATATCTAAAAACAGCTTCCATAAGAGTATGACTACTTTTTTTTCTACTAATGAATTAAGCAACATCCTGTAGACCTTTCAAATGCATATTTGCTTTTAGTTTAGTTATGTAACAACCTCAGTACATTTTTCAGTGATATTTTCAGCATGCATTCATGCAGGGGCCACCAAAACATATTCTTGCTCCCAGTAAGATGTTAAGGTTGGGAGCACAAACACTCTGAGATCAAAGAGTTGCAACATTTTTGCAATAATCCAGCAGATAGTTTTGAAGATATTTTGCTGTTGACTAAAGTATTTTATCAGACACACTTAACGCCCCCTCCACCATTCTTACATCTGTACAATGAGGCTTTTAACAGAATATCCTGTGAAAAGCCTGCATAGCCACGGTTTAGAGGGATATATGTAAAGTTCTAGGACATCATGTAGCTTAAGAGCATCGTATATTAAAGGCAGGAGTGCACTCCTTTGGTTAAGTGTGTTATGTAATCACTTTTCCAACTTCTATAACCTCGAATGCCATTAAAATAAAAGGGTTGCGGCAAATTCCTGACCATGAGCCAGACACTTAAACAGACACCTGTTCTCACGGAATCCACTCTCGAAGAAAATCCTGAACCTTTTCCACCCTGTTTAATTAACACTGCTGGTAATTACACACAATCCTTTAGACTCACCAGGGAAAGGACAAATTTAATACAGTTGACAGTAATACGATGATATAATTCCATCGTACTGACACAGCTGTGCCTCAACAGGGTATTTAATTGTTGCAAATGGGGGGCTAACAAAACATTTCACCTTTTAAAGAAACGGTTACCTGGGGGAGATCTGGCCGACAGAGGAGAAGAATAGCAAAGTCGTAATATTCCCACATATGCCCTCATTAACATAAAAGCTACCCAGGAACAGACAGGCACTCGATGTGGCACAGTGAGAGCGCCGCAATATTAGGAGCCGCACAAATTGCTACATACAATTTGAATAGGAGGCTGGGGAGAGCAGGGTGACAGGAGCATAAAGAGCTCTTACTGTAGCTCGCAAACAAAATGAGCTGAAGTGTAATTATCTATCAAGTGTATAATGTGTCTGCTGGAACTGCACTGATTGACTCCACCGGGCTCTGCTGCAACTGGATGGATGTGGTTGTGATCGATCTCCTGCTTCGTCTGACGCCTTAACCTCTGCATCACTTTGAAATCATGCATTAATTGCCGTCTTCAGCGCCGCACTGCGCGTCCTCATTTGATCGTGTCCTTGTTTGACAGATTAGGAATTCTTTAATAACCAGCGCCTTTGAGATTACACACTCGTTTTGATGTCTAATCTCTCATCAGTGTGCGATTGCCGTGCAGGTTTTTGGGACGTGGGTGTTACTGCTGTAGCCATGCAGACATCATGCAGCATTATAGATGGGACGTGTTCATGCTCCTGGAGGCCCCGTCATTGTTGTCACATTGCTTAGATTATAAAACATGCTGCCCAGTAAGTGGCAGAATTGATCTGGGTCGTGTTTGCAAAGGTTGCTCAAGGAAAGAACAGAGATAGAAAGGGAGAACAAAACTCTACTAGATAAGATAAGATTAAATAGGATAGGATACGATATGATACGAGACAATGTGATATGATATGATATGATATGCTACACTACGCTACGATATGATACAATACGATACAATACGATACAATACGATAGGATACGATACATTATATTTCTTTATTCGTTCACCTATGGGGAAATTTACCGTGATGCCCTCGGCCAATTTAACTAGAAAGTAAAAAAAAAACCATTATAAATACAGGGAACTATATATCCAAATTTTAATATATAGAATGAGAACAAAACATATAGTAGCAGTATTGCATGTATACTTGTAGAGATTTGTTTTGGTGTATCACAGGAGAGTAAACAGAATAGAGGGATAGAAGCCCACTATTATTAAATCAGAGATGATTATTAAAATACATTATGAGTCTGATCTGTGTTTGTGCGATTACAGGCTCAAATCCTGAATTTGAAAGAAGGTGTGACAGCGAACCAGAAGCCTCCATAAAGAGCACTTACAGACTCTAATCAGGGGGGAAATGAAACAGGAGAAAAAAAATTCCATCGCTAAATGTCAGATGGTGCTAATAAGGGGAGCTTTTATCCTTTGTTGATCTGGTGTGTGCAAGTGTGTGTGTACTTGAGCTGGTGTGTGTGTGTGTGTGGTTTAAAGGAAGGTAGTTTAAATAAGCACAAAGGGAGGATTTTTCCAGCACTCGAAATAACGATGAGAGCAGCGTCCTTGGTCCAGTGTCATTACAGCAATGTGCATTTAAAGGAAATAAATTAATTAATTTCAGGCAGTTGGCAACTCGCTCGTGAAGGTAACATGTTCATCTATTTGGTTTTTTTTTCCCTTTCAAAAGAACAGTATGTGTCGCCGCTAATGGGCTTCATCCCTCAATGCCTGAGTAAATAACTCTTGCAAAACGAAAAGCAGGGCCATTGATTTCATAGTAGTTTTTGACTCAATACACATAATCGCTCCTGCTCCGCTGCCGCCCTTTCCACTGTTTTTCTGTCCTCTCAGCGATCCTGCAGCCACGCATGCATGGTTTCAGAGATTGTTTCTGTACGTTCCAGCGCCTGTGTGCAAAACCAGAATAGACCACAATAGGCCTGTGTCACACCGAGTCGGAGCCTCCAGTACTTTTGCTATAAATTCTTGACAGTAGGAGGAGTCACGTTCATTTGAGAGGGCTTTAGAGATGTCCTCCCCTCCCAACCAACACCACCACCACCACCCACCACACACACCTACTGTACCTCTTGGGGGAAGAGGGACGAGAAGAGAGAGCGGGGTGGGAGGGGTGGAGGGAGATCGAGGCAAGAAAAACAAATCAAGAGCCATAAGCTCCTTGAAATTAGCTTGTTGAGGTGTGAGAAACGGAGAGAGGGAGGGAAAAGATATCTACAACAAGGACAAGGGGGGGGGGGGGGGGGGGGGCCGGAGGGGGGGTGTGGGGCGGGGGGGGGGGGGGGGGGGGGGGGCTGGAGAAGAAGGACCTGAGAGAAATTCTCCAGCTCGGTGTCTGTAACGAGAAGTGGTGAGTCTGACAGTTCCCTCCCAGCGCTCAGCACTGACTAGAGTCGGAGGACTACATTTTTTTTTTTCTTTTCTCCCCACGAGGAGGAGAGTTCCCCATAGGAAACTCAGACAAGACACAGCAACTGGTAAGAGGCGTCCAAACCAGGTTAAAGAAGCACGAGGGTGCCAAAAGAGATGGAAGCGAAGTCCAAGAACGCATCGATTTAGAAAGGGTCGGAGTGCCACCTTCAGCATCGATGGCTTCAACATCACCATAGTAAGAAAGAACCGGGGGTAGGGTACAGGCAGAGCGTGAGGTGAGGTGAAGTGTGTTTGCATGAGAGCTGGATGTGTGAAAATGATGCGCGTGTGTGTGTGTGTGAAGCAGTGCAGCGGACATTTAACAGCAACACATCGCTAACAACCTCACATTTCAGCCTCTGCACAACTCGAAACACATTAGTCCATTCTACTGAAGTTTGATGCTTGCCCCTGTAATGCAACTACACCATGGAAACAAGGAGGCTTCAGACTAAGGCTCCGTGCACCTGACGTCACCCCGGAGTTCATTCCATTGTCTTGACAACCGGAGTTGTGATGAACTTATGTGCCTCTTGCCTTGTTTTTCCCCTTTTGCATTTTTTGTCTGGCTCTTGTGAGAACCAATGGGAGCGAGTGTGAAAACACAGTTGAAAATAGATCAATGTGCAGATGTCGTGTGCAGCCGACATTAGAGTTACTGTGTCCTCAGTTCACTACAACTTGTTCCACAGCTTTGTTGTGTCCACACAGAACCAGTGGACAAGTTGTGATAATAGACAAAATGTGTGATAGAGTAAAGTCCAAAGTGAAAAGTTTCCTAAACCTTTTACCCTAAAGCTCTGAAAACATATACTTTTAACAGTGTTAAGACAATATACTGTATACTATATATGTATGTATAATACTGTGACATGCATTTGCAGATCCAAGGAAGAAAACAGTTGCTGCACTTTTTACCTCACCCTGTTCTAGTTTCCTTTTTTAAAAGTGTAACATTTCAGTTATATTAACCTTTGAATTATGTTTGCGATGAAGATGCAGCAATTTAGCAACAGTTACTGTTTATTACGGCCACCATGGATGTTATGTTTGTTTTTAAGCAAGGTTGCACTTAAACTATGGGACGGATCAATACTGAAGTTGATGGAAAGTAAATTGGTGTCAATAGATTTTTGTGCGGGTCCGGATCAGGGGGCGGAGCCACAAGTCACTTACTTTACTCACTTTAACTTTGCGAGATCATTGATTTCTCAGAGATTAATTCATGGATCTTGATGGGGGAAAACATTTACATATTTAGGGAGCTGAAATCTATTAGTGTGGGAAATTGTGTGCAGCTTATTTAAATTTAAACTTTAAATGGAGGTGTGTGCTCTCCTGAGTGACATTTTAGTCTTATATCTTTTGAATATATTTTGTGGATTTCGTTAAAGCTCTACTTCTACATCTTTATGTTAAAAGTAGGCCAGATGACCAGTGTTGAACTCATCCACTTGAGAACCTCACCTCACCTACAGAGTGTTTTAGCCTCTTTCTGCTCGTTGTGTTTGTTTTGCAGCCCACCACTTCACTGTTTTGGTTCCCTGATGCTGCTCTTATTGACCTATTCTTTTTCAGATGTAGTAGGCAGCTGCTTTTTCAGCAACCAGGCTCCGAAAATACCCACGCAGCATTTCCCGACTGCAGTGAACATAACATGGGGAGATTGTGAAGATAGATGAGAGTTTAGCTGCTAAAGATCCAGACGTTTCCCTCAGGAGACTGGAGGAGACTGGAAATAAGCTGATTATAATATAATAATGTAATTAGGAGATGTTGTGTTTACGGGTAAAGTCACTACAAGAAAACAGCAAAAAAATTAACAAATGGAGATGCTTAAATTTGGATGGTTGCAGAGTGATTTTTCTCATCTTGAATTGCAAAAAATAAGAATAAATATTTCAAAGTGTGCAAGAATTTACATTTGTATATTTATCTTGAATATAATAATGAAAATATTTGTAAAACTTAAAACAGCCCAACATAACTTCTCTATATTGGTTTAGTCAGAGCCAACTTGCTTTAGGATACATGCATTTCACCAGAGTTTAAACTGTGAGCTCAGTGATGTTGTTATTGCATCACCTGACACACGTGGCGCTCTTTAACTTATCTGGATGATATGGATGTGGTGATAAAAAGAGGGAAAGTTTCGGGTTCAGGACACAAAAACAGGAAGAGCGACGGCCACATTAAATTCCATGTGTCTTTTTAAAAGCACAGAGCAGCCCTAAAAGATTTTATGACCCTACAGAAAATAGATTTTGGATTTTTTCCGCCTGCACAGACACATCCTGTTGCCTGCAAAAAAACTGCCTCGGTCACATGTGGCCTATCTCAGAGCCTTTGTAGTACCCACAAGTATGGCAGTTGTCATGGTAACCTACAATTGTCACAATCAATTGCTCAGTAGGCTAAGGTTTCTGTCCGCACTGGGTTTTGCCAATCACCTCCTCTGAAGCGTGGCTCCTAAGCACTGGTACTTCATTGCCTGGCTGGACACCTTGTGCTCGCTCCTTTATTAAACAGGGAGCTTCGACTGCAGCTGGCAGCCTCTGCTGGGATTCCAGCCGAGGCGTTTTGTGGTGTGTAATGCTCGTTAGCTCTGTCGTGTTTGTGTTGATGTTACAAGGCTTTGACTTTTCAGCTCAGAGGGGGACAAGGTCTTTGTGTAGACATGTCATGTTGTTGTGTTTTCTTTTAGATTTTCATTACATCTTTTACTCTTAAAAGACATTTTGTTTAATCTTTTAGTTTTTTTTTTTCTGTCACAAAAATCTGCATAAGAGATGACTATTCTTTAGTTTATGTCTGAGCTCATTTTAAACAGAGCACGTCTCAATTGAAAACAACAGTTGTAGTTACTGACAAGCTCTTTTGTACATTGCATTTCCTAATTGATCTCATTGTACACCCCCTCGATTCGCAATTTTTTACTAAATATTCTTCAACAAGTCTTTGTAAAATCCAGAAATATGTGTAAAAATACACAGCATCCTTTATTCTCCCCTAAAAATCTTCTTCATTCTAAAGTCAGGATTGAAGATCTTAAACAAATAGAATATATATATATATATATAATTCCAATTTCTATAACTGCGACGTAAGTAAGGCTGAATGAAACCTTTGACCATTTACTTAGTTATTTTAATCTCTATCTTTATAACGTTAACTCTCACTTTCTGTCTCGTTTGTTTGAGGATTCAAATGTTTGGATGCTGGATCTGAGCAAGGCTTTTATTGAAGCTCCCACTCTGTGAACATCAACAACCAACTGTCAGTTGAGCGTTCATAAAACAATTTGCTCTGTGAGAGGAGGAGCAGAGCTTCTTATTTCACTCCAGTGGAGCAAAACATATTAATGAATATGTATTCACAATATAGACATATCCTACATGTTGGCGTGATGTTGTTGTGGAAAAGTAACACTGACATGTGTTATCACCAAGGTAACAGCTGCACAAGTGGAGTGCAACCTGTTGACATTTACATGCTTTCAAAATGATAAAGTAGTGTGAGGTTATGCTAAAATATGTTCTGAAACCAATTGGCGGCAAATGAAGATAAAATCCCAAAACAAAAGCATATCTCAAACTAGAAAGACACTTGTGTAGCCGCAGGACTGTTGTATGTGTAGTTGATTGGATCAGTCCTCAGGTACTGGGAGTAGCAGAGGCCCGTTGACCTTGTTTACCCTCACTGTTTGACCACGAGAGGTAAGATAAGGGTTAACTAAATAAAATAAACCCATCTTCTTTAGAGATGTGAACAACGATTTTCTCAGCTTAAATCCAAACATGTATGACCCCCGAGTTTAAGACGAGTCATCCACATTATTATTACAATTTACGGAAAAGGAAAAAGATGGATTTTGTCATAAAACAGAAAGTGAGACATTTGTAAAATGTATTTCATTACCTGTCTGTCATTCTGGCCTCCCAGAATCCCTTTGGGGCAGGGGAGATGGAACGTGTTGAAACGTGTTCATCTTTCAACAGTTATTGATGCTTTAATTTACTGTACATGCAGGATTGTTGTTATGAGCCTAAATCAAACATTATTGCTTGTATTAATCACAGAAAGATGATGTTGGGTCTACATCCTCTGTCAGGGAGCAGTGAGTGCTACAATCATGCAGTGAGTGGGTAAGGCTACGTCCTGAAGCCTCTTATCTCCGTTTATCCCACAAACGCCAGTGTCCTCGAGCAGAGCGTGGCATCATCGTGAGGAGGAGGAGGGTCCGCCCACCTCCACGGCCGAATTTAACACAATAACTTGCTCATTGTGAGAGACAGTATATAAATGAGTGACTGCAGAAAGGAAAATGTTTGTACTTGAAGGTCAGTGTTTTCAGCTCCTGCACTTCCTCTAAAGCTTCATTCATAAACACAAATGGAAAAGGCAAAAGGAACAACAACAGACACAGAGAAAACTATAAATATGTACCAAAGGACAAACTGTAGGAGCCCCGATGAGTAAACATGTTGATGATGTTGTGTAAAGTAAACACATCATTTCCAAGAACAAAGAAAACCCAAAGAATAGTGTGATTTTGTGGGAAACATCTTTTTCTTTTCACAGATCGACAGGATGGGGGGGGGGGGGGGGGGGGGGGGGGTATTTTTCTTTGCTCTCAGGGTCATCACAGATCAAATGACTTTTCCAGGATGGTCCTGAAACTCCACAGGCTGCGGAGCTAAGCCTCGAGTCTGCAGATGTTCATCTATATTCTGGATTCAGTCCCACTGTGGGCCAGGTCTGGGTCCTCAGCAGGGGCAGCGACCCCTGATTGCTAATTAGTCAAAGTCAACTTTATTGTCAATCCTGCCATGTGGACAGGACGGAAATGCAGTTTCTACCTAATCCGTGGTTAAAAGTACACATACAAGCACTGAATATATAAGTAACCTTTTCAACATATAAGTACACAGCATATTAAGCAGTCAAGTGGCATATAAGCACACAACATAGTGTGCAATCACAGGGTAGATAGAGTGATATGAGTAGTGGCAACCCGAATAGTGCAAAATTAAATGTAATGTTCATAAACAGGATGTGTAAAATAGCAGTAAAACAGCAGCAGATGTAGTACAGCAGCATTTACAGTACTACCATCACTGCTCCAGCAATTATACATTGCAACACTAAATCTTTTGTCTAAAATATTATTAATCCTCACAATATTTCACTAATCCCCAAACTGTCCAGAAAATTGCAAAATGAAGCTTTTGACTGGTGGACAATAGCCGGCTCTGTCTTTACCTGCATATTAACGCTGTGGAATGACTTCCTTTTCACAAAGTCACCTTCATGTACTGGGATGGAGGTGTGGGTTCCTCCAGTCAATTACCTGAACCCCGAAATAATAATTCACCGTCATTACTGAAAAGAAGCTGTTGGAGCCAGTATGGGTGGGGTTTCATTTCGGTGGTGAATTTGGGTAATCTGGGACTAAAAAAAAAGAAAATCTGCATCTGTTTGAAACATTAGATCAACATATTATACCTTGATGTAATCCTTTAGATTAGAGTTTTGTAACCACACCAGAAGAAACAATGGAGATACTCAGAGGAGACATGGCACAGGTTTTAGTGTTCTTAACGCCAAAAAAGAAAATTCTGCCTAAATTTGATAATCTGGGACGGGTCACTTTGTTAGAACATTACCCAGTGTCCCGGATTACCCGGATTCACCATATGTTGTGTTATGTGATGTGATATATACACATACACATGGTAAATAGAGCTGATTCTAAAACTGACTCAGGTTACTTTGGGGGGAGGTATTAGTATGCCACACCACTAGGGGGCAATAACACGTTGGTGATGGGTCAAGCAATCAAGCGCTCAGCTGTCACCTGCGTGCGTAGAAGATCATAGAGGTCGAGTTTGTCAACGCAAAAAAAATAAGGATTTACGCAGTTATTTTGCACAATTAACAACAACTAAGAAACCAGGAAGAAGTAAACAACAGAGAAATGACTTTTATTCACAACCTCAGCCGCAGGTAATGAACCAAGTCTCTGTACAGTCTCAAGATGGCTGCCACCACTCCTCATTCTATTTAAAGCTAGGGGAAGCTAAACATTTTGTATATATTCTGCCTTTCTCCTATTTTCTTGAAACTGGACGTATCACCTGACTACTTTGGTCCAATCATGATCCAGTGATCACTCGTGTAGTAAAAGCTCAGGCCTCAGTTTAAACCCCAACAATCATGATGAACATGCTCTTTAAATACTGTGCTTATTGTCCTGTCCTTTTTTTAATGATGATATGAGCTCTTCCATAATCTAAGGAGAATTAAACCCTGTGTGGTTATTAATACAAAATTATTTATATATATATATATATATATATATATATGTAAAATGGCTTGAACTGAACCAGGAAACAAAAAACTGAGGTCTGAAGAATCATTACACCTCCTTTTAAACAATTTACCTCAGAATAATTCCTTCTTTTATAACAATGTCTATTGTAAGGTACACATTTGTACAGTTTCCTGTTTTTTTCTGTGGTGTTGTTTCGTATTGTTGTAAAGTGTTGACATGGATAAACAACAGTTTTATGCACATCTCCCAAAAAGAACTATCCCAAAAAGAGGCAAAACAACCACAAAGAGACTCAAAACGACCATTAAGGGGCTTTTCTCACAATCCATCCATGGTTATGTGGCATCATTTCTCCTGACTTTCCACTGTGAAAATTGGAGTCAGCATCTAGTGGCCAATTAGGAAAATGCATTTTGAGGCTCTAACTCATTGGCTTCAACATTCAACTTGCGGAGCACAAGTAAAAAAAGAAATAAAAGCATTGACTGATAGTAGAAATTACAGAGAAGTAAAAATACATAAAAGAGAAGTACAAAAAAAATACAGACCAACACAATCCGCATCCCTGAGACTGTTTAATCAAGTGCAGTATAAAAACCAGAACCTGGGGCACAGTGCAATATGTGTGTGTATGTATGTATGTATGTATGTATGTATGTATGTATATATGTATATGCAAAGTAAGCTTTAAAAATGTTACTCTGACCATAGTTTCACTGTATCAGAACAGAGACTTTGTGCAGTGTCAGTAATCTGGTGTGTGTTTGTCTTCCTCTCAGCCGACAGCAGTAAATCAACGTAGTCTCCTGAAGCTGCGGCTCAGTTACACGTTCAACAAGCAGTTCAGTCAGAGATGCTGCTCCCCTCATCCCCTCACCTGTTATTTTCAGACTCTGTCATTATGCTGTTAGATTGAACGTCCCTCCTCTCAGGTTCACCGTCAATGAGTTGCCCCCCCCCCCCCCCCTCACAGCAGTTTTCTGTGAACTCTACTCGCCGAGTGCTGTGTTAAGTGGGCAGAGGTTCCTTCAGGGCACCGGTCTCTGAAGTGACAGCAACAATTATAGTACTTTCACGATGGCTTACATCGCACTTTGAGGCAATTCTGTGGTTTAATGGAAGAGTCAGTGACTCCGCACAAGGTTCACCTCCTCTATTATTGAGAAATGAGAAGACATAAAAACAGACATGCCGAAGAAACGTGTATATATGAGAGGAAATAAATGGTAAGGCCAGTGAGGGCAGCATATGGAGGGTCACATTACGATGTGGGATTATGCATGTGACTAAGATGTGGAGGAAAATGTGGCTGTCTGGCTATTTCTTTTTCCCCCAGATACCACAAACATAATCTAGCATTTGCGATATTAAGACGGAATATGGGTAACAAACAAATTCAAAAACATAAGATGGATCGAAAATTGTTGAAAACCACATTTTTTCACATTTTCTGACATCACTTGATTCTCCCCCGTCTTTTTCTTCCTCCAGTGGCAAATGAAGACGCAGAGAGCTCCACCAGACCACAGGCCAGTTTTTCACGTGAGTCTCATTCTATATCTGTTACACTTCATTATTTGCCACCTCACTAAACTCATTCAAGTCAAATCATTCCACATTTTTCGAGCTAAGCAGTGAGTCAATGAGATATTTGCTGTTGAGACCTTTTGCAGCATTAAAAGTCATTTAAAAACTTAAAGTATAATGGTTTCTTTTCTGACCCATTCCTCATCCTTTCACCAAGTTTGGTAGTTAATCCATCTCTTAGTTTTTGTGTATTCCTGCTAACAAACAATCGCAGATGAAAAGATAACCTGCTTGGAGGATGTAAAAATGTTGTGATCTGATGAAGGTCGATAAAAAACCCTCCTCTATGGCAAAGTCTACTCGTTGCAGTGGTTGTATTAATTCTCAAGACAAACTAGTATTGACAGCATACATCCACAAGGGGGCAGGATTATCAAGGCTCTTAATTCTCTTTCTCCCCCCGAGTGAGATTCTGAATAGTATGTAATTTGTCTTAATTGTATTTTTTGTTGTCAACAAAGTATAGCTTGATTCATGACCTTATACAAAAAGACTGAAACACAAATGAGACTTTGCCTTTTGGTTTTTCTCTTTTGTATGCAGGCTCAAAGTCCCAGAGTGCCTTGTGGAACGCCATCACCGCGGGGATGGGGATCAAAGGCAAAGAACAGAAGCCCCCCCTGAACGACCCGCGAAGTCCTGAAGAGATTCTGGCCGACGAGCTTCCTGCTGCAGATCAACCCGACGCCACAGAGAAGACGGCCATCAGGTTTGCCGACGCTAAAACCACAGAAAAGCAAATGGTTACGGTTTATTATGCGTTCATTGTCATGGAGTGAGTCCAGGGTCGGGCCATTGACAGCCTTGTCCGGCTCATTATCTCCTACAGGTGTAATTTGCATACTGTCGATAAGGCTCTTCAGCAGAACACAGGGAGGAAACGAGGCAACATACACAATAAGGCAGTATTATTCTGCACTGTGTATATGTTTTGAATCTGATTAATGCATACTTTATTAAGTTGGCAAGATTAGAACCTCTGCTTATTTTCTATGAAGAGGATAATCATCTGTGTCTGACATTTAGTGTACACACACACACACACACACACACACACACACAGTGGTAATTGCTATGTACGGCTGCTGACCTCAAGGGATGTGGGCATGATTGATTCCACCTTGATAACAAGGACTTCAAACCACCATTAACATAATTTGTTGTCACTTTTAGAATATTGAACGTCTTTTAACGCCTGATTCCAATTAACCTTGATGGCTCCGGAGGCTGTTACAAATGCCGCAGGTGGCGAGAAATGATCATTTGTCAGAGGATGCTAAGAATGCTCCTGGTGCGCAATAGCAACCTTTTGATTGTATGCAAAATAGACAGGGAGTTATGGGAAGCTGATTTGTTCAATTCTTGTTTGAACATATTTGTGTTGCAAGCCTTCGCAGAGACTCCCTACGAGATTGTGGAATCTCATCATGACTTGTTCGTCTCGTTTAGTTTTTTTCACTTCACGGTAACGCGTGCTTCTCCTCTGGTGTTTCTCTGTGATATATCAAATTACAGTGCAGTTGTTCTCAGCTATAGTCCCCCCCCCTCTGAACACGGAATTATTTCTCTTTTCCAGAGTCACACGGTGACAAAGAGAAAGTGATTTTCCACTTGACTGGGCACAGCCTGTTCCCTCATTTAAAAACCACAGCTCAGATTTGGAAGAAACACAAAGGCAGCTCAGGGCAGCTAAAAGCCCCCTCGTCTTCCTCAGAGGAAACAGGTCATTTGTCCGCAGAGACACGGGCTGATGTTAGTGTCTTTTATCAAGACACGTTCAGCTCGAATGAGAGCCGGGGAACAAATGCCAACCATGAGGTGAATGCTTCTAAATCTGCGGCTGAGGCTGAACAACTTGTATTAATGTCGACTGACCTGCAAGTTATGATTCATTTCAGTTCCCCAAACAGTTTGATTAGAGGAAAAAAATCGTAAAACACAAGAAATTGTTTTATGTTTATTAAAGAAATTTGACGTGTGGAATAGGGTTTGCCCCTGTTGAACTTGGGGATATACAGTTAGAGCGTATATGGCTCATTGTAGTTATGGCTCACATTTACCTGGCGAGCCATCTTCGTCTTTGTCTGGGAAATCCCACAAAGGTCAGGTGAAGTCTCCGGACGGGCCAACAGTGGTTAAGAGAGGGCAAATCCACACGGAGTTGTATGGATCTACAACTGAATGACAAATGGTAAGATTATGGTACAGAGTGATTAAACGACTGCGGAACTCGGAGTAATCCATAAAATTATGTAACCACAGTGTCACCTCCGAGGCCAGAGCTGGCTGCTATCCTCCAGGCGATGATAATTAGATTTTATTGGAGAATGGAGAGGGGGGGAATCACATGATGTGTAGCGGGTCAGGATGAGAGTGATGGCAGAGTTAAAGGACAGGAGGTATACGGGCCTGACGTTAACTGGGGTGGAATGAAGGTAAAATTCAGCTGAGGTCCAGGTGAAAAGGGTGAAAATGAGTTTTTGAATGTGTCTTTTTAAAAGCGCTGTTTTTGATTTAATTTCAGTATCTTTTTCCGTGTCCCTCGAAGCTGCTTGACTGTTTTTTTTCTCGTCTACGTTCAGATCCTCTGAACGGTGCTTGACACTTCACATACACAACAATTGGTGAAATTGTTTTTAGATCTCAGCTGCTGTTAAAACACAGTTAAGTGCACGCTTAGTCACAGAGTGCGGGGATAGAAAATAATATGGAGCCATTAGTGTATAAGAACACGCTGACTCATCTGTGTGGCCGGTGTCGTGCTGTTATGTCTTCTCATTAGGGAAGCTGTAAGTATTTTGAAGGGACTATGAGGTGGATTCATTCAGACGTTGAAACCAGTAATTTTATTAATGGTATTGTTGTATAAAGAGAGTTGTGTAATTGTTTTCCCTGAAGTCCACAAACGCCTACAATGTGCCACTTGTAGCATCACTTCTAGTCAAACTACCGCTACTACACCACACAGCTGGCAGTTTGTTACATTATAGGATGATCAGATCCCAGCTTGTGTCCAGATGTCCAACTACTTACCTGACTCTGTGGCTCTTCTCGTCTTGAAGTCGTCCCTGCTGCATGTGTGGCCAACGAACAGGCTGTGAATCTCCTGCATCCAACCTCCACTGGGGAACACCTTGCTCTCCATCCAGTCTGCTGACAGGTGCTGACCTGTGTACCCAGAGAGCTTCCTGTCAGTCCTGACTTTCAGCTCCAGCAGCCACAGCTTGTTTAGTGGACTCAGTGGATTCATGGCTGTGGCTGCACTGTGGTTAAGTGGACTGGTCAAGGTCAACCAACAGCTGCCAATCACTCACCCTTGATTTGCAGATGATCTTTTGGTGGGTTTTGGCTTTTCCTCAACCCTACCAAAGGCGATGGCTTGTTTGGAAGCTGTGTTTTTCACAACCCAATTCTGTGCTGTCCCTTTCCAAGTGTCTTTGTGCAGCAGCTGAGGATGTGATCCAAGGTTCCTAGCTTGGAACACAGTGGAAATTATGTTTTGCCCCATATGTACAAACTAGATGGGCTTAAAAGCACCTTTATGAGAAGTCCTGTGTGTATTCCTTGACCTAATGTTTTTAACATTTGGAATTTGTTTTCTCAGACAGAGATTTAAACAGTACCATCCAAAACAATTACACAAATAGACGGGAAACATCTGAATCATCAGATAGAGAGATATTCAAACGGGCAGTCGCACATACAGCTCCTCCGTGGTCAGCAGTGTGATTTATTCACTGGTTAATTGGATGCAGTGTGCCGCTGTGAACTTTGCAGCTGATTAAGGCGGCTGTCTCCTCCGTGGCAGCCGGCAGTTTTGGAGCGTGACCCCTCCTTTGGCTGCAGCCGCAGGTTCACAGACCCCCACTGCCATCCCTTGTGCCGCAACAACCTCCATCACTAGCTTCACTAGTCGGCTAATGAGGCTCCGCTGCCGGGTGTGACACTGGCTCACGGAGGCACATGGGCTAATGGCGGAGCTATTCATTAAAATGACTGAAGTGTAACCTTACAGTTCTGAAGAGCTGCAATGCTGCTGTTCGCCTCACGATGCCATGTATTCATAGATCCACTATGAACCAGTATAAATCAACAAGAGCGTTCTCAACAATAGGAAACAAATACAGTTTGGTGTTATATAAAAATTGTATAAAGCCTTTGACCTTTGCTTCGATCGATATGTTTGTTTTTGTTCATCCCCCATCTGCCTACAACTTGTCAATAAGAAAAAATAACTCTTTGGTTTTTGTTTGAAGAAAATAGATCAACAGAAACACGTTGGGTTTCTTTGTACACCCATGATGTGAAGAGTCCTTTCCTTGTAGGCTTTGCACACACATCTTATTGTTGGTTGGAGGGGATGTGGAGGTGGTGGTCAGCAGCAGTATTTTGTCTCCGCGGCATTAATTAGTTGCGCTGTTTGTCAGTTTGAGCCATGTGAGTTACTGTGAAAAATTAGTGCAACACCCGACTCGAGAGCTGTTTATACCTGTAAGCTGCTTTTTGTTTGGGTGATCCGTTCTTTTTATAGACTTCTCAGTTACTAAGCTCGCACAACCTACTGAACTCCACCTGTGGAGTGTGGCTGGTAACCAGTCGAGGTAAACCAGGGGTGAGTGAGGACATTGCAGTAATTAGTCAAAGTGACTGAAGCAGATCTAAAAGTTGGAGTTAATATTGTGACATGGCTACGAAGAGATGCTAATGATGACCAGTGTCAGCTGAATCAGTGGTAGTTTAAATAGTTTTTTGTGTGATAACATATTGGCCATGAAGTTTTAAAATGTTGTAGGGTTGCAGTCAGATCAATAAGACTAAGACTGTTATGGTTTTGGTTGCTTTGAGCTACAAGCTCACATGTGCAGAAGCCGGACGTCTGACCTGTAGGTGGTGCTAGATTAGATGTCAGGCAATCATCTCGATGATCATCTTACAAAGTGTTGAGCCAAATGAGGAGGTTGTTGAGATTTTCATTGAATTGGTGAAAACTTGATATATTATACATAGATTAATTGTCGTAAAACTTGCTACATAGTGTTTAACAATCTACTACAGGCTTGCTTTACGTGCAACATACTTCAGTGTCAAAAACAATCATTATATTAGCTACAGTGACAGTTTAGACCTTTTATAACCACAGGGCTATAAGAGAAGGCCTTGTTTAAATTGCCTCTATTCTACTCGAGCCTGATTGTCACCCTCAGTTCAGCGGCTGCATGCATCACATTTGACCTATGGGAATCTCTCTTTGGGATGAAGTAATAGGAACTTTCTCCTCTGGGGTATTTTTCCACCTCCATCATTCTCCAAATAAATATAGCTTGATGGCCGCATGCCCTCAATTTCTCCCACCCATCCTTCCATCTCCAGTACATCCAATACAAAGGGAGAAATTAAGTATAGATGGGGAATCGTATTTTATGATAGATGATCTTCAGCAAAATGTGGTCATTACCGCTGAGGCGATTGCTATTTTGATGCATAGATATCCTTATCGAACCGCCAGGAAATTTAAATGAGATCTGAATTTTTCATGTACCTCCAAATGGCCGGCGCTCTTAATGTCTTGATTTCGATGTGTGAGCTTTGAGGGAGCCCGAGCTCAGTGGCAAGAATACCTCAGCAGCGCGTAATTTCCAGCGGGTCCCTCCGTCATAGTCATGCGAACGAGTCATTTTCATCGGACTTGATTCATTAGGTCTTTTTATGTGAGCAGTTGTTGTGATATTAATTAATCGGGCACGTATTTTGATTATTATGTGTACGAACATGTTTTTGGCTCTTTTACTGGTTCATCTGTCTTGAAACTGAATAAAATGTGTATATCTCATTCAGTTTTTTAATCACTCAAAAAGCAAAGCCTTTATTCACATTCTTCCATGTTTTCATCTCCACGTTTGATATGCGAGTGTTACCATGTGACTACAGTGATGAATGTATTTGCTGTGTTTGGACCCTTCAGACTGCTAATTACTCTGTTTTCCACTCAGATTCTGTACGGCATACAATTTGTAAATGAGCGACAAGTAAAAGACTGCAGTGTATTCCTAATATTTCATCGCATTCCCTGCATGGTTGTAATTGTGTCCTCTCAGTTGGGCCTTTTCCCCGCAAGGTGTTTCATTCATCAGCCGGCAATGTAATTAAAATAATCCGAGATTTCTTTGGTACAAAAGCTGGAGGCCACATCACTCTGCACAAGCTACATTCTTGTTCCTGCTATTTCAGGCATCAAGTGAATGTGGGATGTTATAAATATTTTCTGTTTAAGACTTTAGAATCATACTCAATCTTCTTTTTCTAATCAAACATCTTTTATTGAGTTGCCGGACAAATACAAACTTCAGGATAGGGACCTTTTGTTTGTCAAAGGTAGTGATGATTCAGCCCAGTAGCCACGATTCCTCACAATATTCATACAATGTTGGCAATCAGTACAGGAAGAAATGTGGCCTTGATGTTGTGAGGCAGAGCAGTGAGGGTGAGGAGGTCTGGGTGGTGAACGGCTGCAGAGAATATTACGCAGGAAAGAAACCAGAGTGGGCATCCTGTCAGATCCTGTCCTTGCACTTACTGTTTCTGCTTTCCTGCTTATTGTTTTTCTTCAACCTTGACCAAGCGTTCTTGAAACAAATTGTTTTCTAAGCTTTGTTTATTGTGTTTCTGCTCCTGGCGTCGGAGGTTCACGACGTGAGAAGCCAGTCATCATAGAAACGAGCAAAACAAGTGAATGGAAAGAAAAGCTAGTGAGAGACAAATGGAGCCTACTTTCTAACCTCCAATCAATGCATGAAACTAGAACTAGCACTAGAATACATTCGTATACATTCCTCCACCCCAGGCCCCACAGTTGAACACCAACACACATACATAGATATTTCTTTTCATGAAGATCCATGAATTATTTCCTGTGACATTTGTAAAAAATGAAATATAATTCCTGGATCCACCACCTTGTTCAGAGTTGGGCCAAAATTGTATGCGTTCTTTCTTTTCCCATATCCCGTCCTTCCAAGTTTTGTGGAAATCCTTTCAGTATTGCTGCTGAAAAAACGAACAAACGGGCCGGGGCAAAAATAAGATGATGGTTATAAATGTGAATGTAGGATTGGAAGTTTGTGAAATGTACAAAAAAATCGTAAGATGGTCATTAGTTCTGAAGCTGGAACAGATCTGGGGTTTCGGACATTGTTCAACAATCTGGCAGATTCCTCAGTTAAGGATACTGACACTTAAACAATAAATAAACCATTGTTTATTTGCCTTGACCAATGTTTTTCCTTAACCCATAAAAGTTTTGGCATTGGATGTTAAGAAGCCCTTTTATGTCTAATTTGGACAGTGTCATCATAGCTCAGTGATTTCAGTCCCTTGATGCAGACACACTTGAATTCAGGCAGGTTTGGTGAAGATATTTTCTGGAAAGTAACTTCCAGGCTCACGTGGTGATGACTTGCATGTATCCAGGTAAACGCAGCTACTGTAAACTACTGCTTCTTACTTTGCTTTTTCCTTTTCCTGGGTAAACATTCACATTGACCTTCCTGCTCCTTGCCGTGTTTTTGACAGAAACTTTCTCACCAGGCTCGACCTTGTTCGGTGACACACTTACACATACAGATGACAGGGTGCATCAGGTCCCAGGGGTGTAAACCTGTGAACAGCAAGCAGTGAAAATGTGAAGTTACTCTCGTGGCTTCCCCTCGAGTTGACCTGTCAGCTCTGCCCTGCGGGCCAGCATACCTCCACAAAAGAGAGAGAGAGAGCGAGAGAGAAATAACACTGACACATTGATGAAGAGTGGATGGAAGAAAGCAGCCAGAAAGAGAAAAGAAACTGAAAGGCATAGACGGGAAAAAAAAAAAAAAAAAGGCGAAAGAGACACAGATAAGTGCGCCTTTGAAGAGAACATCAGCAGGCGTCATGGCACTCAGGCAAACCTTTCTCCTCCCTCTGTACGGTGGCCCCATCTCAGTAGATGAAAGCAGGAGCCTCTTTGAGGTGGTGCCCTGGCATTATCCCTGCATCCTGCATCAAGTAATTGAAAGGCCCGAGTGTATGGTAGGGGGCTCAGGGAAAAGGGGAGAGGCACCAGGCTGAGTCATCCCTGCAACTTTTGGACTGGCAGTCAGTGAGGAGCGAGCAGTGTTTCCTCAGGGGTTTAGACCTTCAGTGAGCGGGGGACCGACGAAGAAGAAGAACAAGCAGTAGAAGAAGTTTCATATGATTGCATACATTACATCTTGTATCTACTAATTCCTTAAATCTCTGCCTGTCTGTCTGTGGACCACATGCCCCAAGAACTGTTCATGTTATCACCTTCACACTTTACTGTTTAGGGCCCAAGGGAGTGCAGTGTCGAATTTAGTGTGAATTGGAAGAGCGATGTGTTCACTGTCAATAAACTTTGAATAAAAAGGCGACCCTGGTTCTGTAGCGGCGGCGGCTGGGACTCATGAATCACGATCAACATTGCAGGTGAACATCTTCTTTGCAGTTTCAGAAAGAAATGTGCCACCAGCAAACAGCCCTTTCCAAACAGGCAGTAGTAATACAATATTTTTCAGGCTGACAAGGAACCAGATATGTTGAATGCACCCCCCAGGCAGCTGGCCTCTCAGCATTAACATGTTTATTATACAATTTATTGAGAACAAGACGAATGAATACTAAGCTCCTACTGTTAGAGTCGCTGATTGAGCTTTTAGTATGGAAGGAGTATAACACATAATATATGCAGGACCTGGCGAGTAGTGATGGTTTATATAGCTCATAAAAGGGTCTTAATCTCCCAACTGGCCTGCTGCCAAGTTATCTGACCAAATGAAGCAGGAAGGACATTCTTGGTTGTAAAAATCTAGAGGACAACCCCACGATATTTGGATGCTGCTGTGAGCCGTGTGTGTGTTTATAATAAAACAGATAGAATAGTAGTGTGTGTGTGTTGCAATGCTTTTATTTGAGGGGGGGGTTGACGGTCCTGAATACGATGGATCAGCGTAATCTCGGACAAATCAGTGTCGATGCCCTCTCTGCTCTATTTAATCCTCCTTGCAGTGAGACTTAATGTTTCACAGCAAATGTACGATCTGCATTTTGTGAGACGAGGACATTGTCACATTGTCACCTTTTCACCTTTGATGACGTCTGTGTTTGTTCCGTGTCATTCACCTTTCACACAAATGTATGTGAAGTGAGGAAAAGAGGACAAGAAGCTGTGTCATGTCTCACAGGAAGAGATCCAGAAAGGTTTTTCAGTAGCTGGAGCACTCACACCTTCGTCATTTCTCCACCTAAAGGTCTCGTCCTCTCCGTCCTGTTCCTCTCCGTCCCCGCTCGCCGTCCTCCCTCCCTCTGCTTTTATATATTTTTTTTCCTTCCAGTGGATGACACAGAACATGGTTTCTCATTATCAGCCAGACTCCTCCCTCTCTTTGACTGCTGGTGTTTCTCCTCCCTCCCTCTTGTGCGGAGAGGCTCGGCAGTGAGCGTTAATCCAGGATTGCGCTGCCCTGCCGTCTGCATCCCGTCGTTGCTGGGAGAGCATGGCACGGCTCCAGGACCCCTGTCCTCACACAGGAGAGAAGTGAACGAGTGAGAGAGAGAGAGAGTGAGGGAGGGAGGGAGGGAGAGAGAGGGAGAGTGGAAAGAGGTGCAGTTGGGCTGTTTCACGACTGTCACAGCTACTTGTGCGCTGCCCCTGCACTGTTACTGACTTTCAGTCACACACTCTCTCACACATAAACAAGAGAGGGGGGGAAAAAGAGAGAGAAAAAGGAAAGGATGACGGCCGTTCTGTCGCAGCTTTGGGTGCAAATGTGATTGAAGAAAAATCCTGGGTTCCAGCACATCATCGCAACCTCGCTCTGCTTGTTGCGTCTTCCTCACCGCTCTCACTTAGGAGGGATTAAACTTTTTTTTTTTTTTTTTGTTGATCTCTTGTTGGCACATCCGGAACTCTGAGAGTCTCTGACATGGAGTCTCCCACCAAAGAGATCGAGGAGTTTGAAAGCACATCCCTGAAGTACCTCCAGCCGGAACAGATTGAAAAGATTTGGCTCCGGCTCCGGGGACTGTGAGTATACATCCACTTTTACTCTTTTCAACAAGTGTGAAGAAATGCTGTGCATGTGTGTGAGTGCGTGTGTGCCTCTGCATGTGTGACACACTGTATGTGAATTTATCTGTAAATATTTATCACAGACAAATTCAGATAAAACCCTACATGGACGATAACTTTGTTCACCTGATCGTAATATTCATTTTGTTTACTGTGTGTGTGTGTGTGTGTGTGTGTGTGTGTGTGTGTGTGTGTGTGTGTGTGTGTGTGTGTGTGTGTGTGTGTGTGTGTGTGTGTGTGTGTGTGTGTGTGTGTGTGTGTGTGTCATTCTATGGTTGCAAGGACAAATTTGTTATTGGGACATTTTTGCTGATCGCCACAACTTCAGAGGGCTGCTTCAGGATCAAGACTAGTTTTATGTTAGGGTTGGAGGTAAGGCATATATTTGTGATGGTTAGGGTCTAAGAAAGGCATCGTGTGAATGAGTGTCTTCACAACCATAGAGAGCAAGTGTGTTTGTGTGAGAGGAGAATAGACTGTATATAGACCCACAGGAGTAAGAGAAAAACGCACAGAGATGGAGGTATTTGCTCAAACCAATCAGAGCAGCTCTGAGCTACTTCCTTTGTGAAGAGAAGGAAAGCACATCAGAACTGAAGTGGTGACCATGGAGGAGAAAGAACGGAGGGTTACTCACACTTACAGCCTTGATGTAGATAAACACGTTTATTGTCACTTTAATATGTTTTTTACTAAACTGGTTTTGCCGCTCTTCTCATAAACAACCAGATGTTGATGCCATTTTTATCTCAACAACAACACACTTGTTGTCAATGTAAGATGCATGAAGACTATAAATCTTTACCTGAATTATTATATTCATGTATCTCGGTTGCATCAGTAAGCGAAAGGGACATTTTTTTTCTGTTTTTTTCATCTGCTTATTTTTCGTTATTTATTGTTGGCGGCTGGGTTCTTTCATCCACCCAAGCTTTTTCGCTTTAAATAATAGAAGAACCTCCTCAAGCCAAGCAATTCCTCAGTTTCTGTGGTTGGCCATAGTAATATAAAATACTACAATATCCCTTTCGTCCATCCACCAGCTCATCAACACCTCTGTGACCATTCGCCCTAAGAAGAAAGCCCCACGCAGTTTATACTGTTTGCAGGTTGAGGTGGGAATTATCTCATCATTCTTACTCAGCAGGGGGATTAGACAGCAGTGTTGATAGGAGGGTTTTGTATTTGGAAAAAAGACGTATTTAATGTTAGTGCTGGAGGTCCCAATGAAACGGTTTCCTCCTGCACCACAGACGTCGACAGAGTAAATGATACGCAGCTTTTCATGAGTTCATCTATCACCTTTCCTCTCACATCGCTCTAATTTATTCTTAGTTATTTTCGTGTCATTGTGTTTCTGATGCTCAGTGATTAGTCATTGTTTCTGTGTCATAAGCCCAACATGTGGTCCCCCCCCCCCCTCGCCCCCACCGCCCTGCCTCTTCCATCATCCTCTGCCACGCTCAGCTTCCTCGGATGGCTTTATTGTCTCTTCCATTTGGTCACCGCCATAAATTTCCTATCATAACCATCTGTCTTTTTGGATCTTTGATGGATAGTGAGTCCGATGAATGTAACAGCGGTCGGGGACTTTCTTCCCTCTTATTTTCTTATTTATTTATTTTTTTCATCATCTTGGCTACGCTGCAGTCTGCCGGGTGCTCTGAGGGCTCCTGTTGCGTGTCAGAGATCACTTTAGCCTTTAATCTCACAAAGAGCCTCTGTCTGAAGAGAGCGCTCCGACTGACAGGCAGCCCCCACAGATGTCGACGCACCACACTGTGTATGTTGTGTGTTTAATAGGGAGGGATCGGTCCGTGTGTGTGTGTGTGTGTGTGTGTGTGTGTGTGTGTGTGTGTGTGTGTGTGTGTGTGTGTGTGTGTGTGTGTGTGTGTGTGTGTGTGTGTGTGTGTGTGTGTGTGTGTGTGTGTGTGTGTGAGATGTATAAAGGTTGATGGTGCATGTGGATGATATAGATTGGATGTGTGTTGCTGCAGCCTGGTGACATTTACTGTATGTGCTGCCAGCTTATCCGAGGAGATTTGTTTGGCAGCTGTATGATTTGTGTGTGTGTGTGTGTGTGTGTGTGCGTGTGCATGCTGGATGGCTATCACAGCACTCTCTCTGGCACAGTGCACTCCACAGAGTACACCAATCATCTTTGGACAGGCAGAGGGATCATTCGCTTCGGACAGTTCTCCCCCTGCTCAACCTTCAGTGATGCAGTCTAAAGCCTCGGTGACATCAACTGATCAAGGAATGAACAGCGTGATGTGTTTTATTACTTCCCTCTGACAAATGGCCCCTTTATGTTTTTGCATCGGTGAATGGATTCCAATGGATTTCCATTAATAAATTAGATCACTGGGACAGACCCGACCTCTCCGTCACCCACTGATTAATGGAAATCAATGAATTATTTAATCACTTGATCAACAGTTCATCACAGAGAGCTCCCTTAAGGGCAACTTAAGATTCTGCCCAAGGAGGATCAAGGTGGCTGACCGCTTTATGACACTGACTGATTTGTGAGGCATGGAAAATAATCTAAAAACGGGTGGAGAGTATTCAAGTTCTAACTTAAGGTACCACTACTTTATCTCTTTCTCAAGTATAAGAATTAGCTGCTGTAATAATCTGGGTAACTGATGGGGTTTCACAACCCAAAGTCAGTTGATTAATTTCAAAGATAATCAGACTAATCGATAATTAATAAACAGGCTAACAGTACATTAATAAAAGCTCCAAATTAGATTCACCTAACAAACTGCAATGATTAAATGTGTCTTACATATTAATGAGGGTTAGGATTTGTCAGTTGGAGGGGGGGACCCTTGGATCAGTTGTAGCGGTGCAGTGGTGGTGCTGGTGGGTTTTGGGGGTCGTGAGGGTTGATTACATACGTCAGCGGGCGTCGTCCCGGGAGCGTGTATGCAGCACACTCTCAGCCTCGCACCTAATCAGAGGGGGACAGTAAAGACACTGACAGGGTCGGTAAAAGTCTAATGGATTTTTTGATGGCTCACCAGCCCACATTATTATGTATGAAAGTGCCGATCACATTTATTTACTTGTTAATTGAAGGCGCCGTGACGCCGTTCTGGATTGTTCTGGTCACTTTAACCCCTGAAAACTACAACACTTGTCACAATATTGTAATGATGTAATGTATAGGCTGTCGTTTTCTATTGCTTTTACTGAAAACTGCTGTTTTCAATGCAAGACAGTTATTCTTCTTTTACTTAAGTAAAGAACTTGAATACTTCCTCCAGCCCTGTCCAATAAGAACAAGTTGATGTTACCTGCAGGCAGATATTTAAAAATCTAAAACTTGAATGGTTTTTCAATCTTACCAACCACAGATATTGCTTGAGACTAAAGGTGACATCCAACCATTCACACAGTTTTTTTGTACATGCGTCATTTCACTGATACACACACTGACACACTGAAGGCAAATAATTGAAGGCCATTTGCGGTTAATCGTCTTGCCCAAGGACACTTTGACATTCAGAGGAGCCGGGTATCAAACCACCGACCACCCTGATCAGTTAGACGACCCGCTCCACCTCCCGAGCCGCAGCTGCCACATGCATGGTCTTAGATTTTGCCTAATAACTTCACTGTGACCCTCATAATTATTATAATTCTTGGAATTTCCGTGACTCCTTTCAGCCCACATCCTCATTATGCTGAGGACATTGCATTAAAGCCTCCTAATTAGAAGAAGCTCTGTGTTGTTGACAGACACACACGGGATATAAAGGGAGCTCAGCGAGAGCGGGGGGGGGGGGGAAGGGGCAAAAGGTGGGAGAAAGGATAGAAGAGGGAGGTGAGGAAACGCAGAAATATCAATACTGTTGTTTCCCTCTGACCTTCCATTTGCCATGTCATTAATCTTTATTTGTCTGTCTTTTACTTGATGTGCTTAAGTTATAATTCATATATTTACATAAAACTCTTCCTTCTTACTCTTTTCTTTATTATGTGTTCTCCGTTTAAAACTCCCAACGCTAACACAACCATCCGACTGTGATGTTTAATGTCTTTTTAATTGCTGGATAGAGCCCAAATGATGAATTCAATCTTTGTCCCCACTAATCTTGAGGGAGCTCTTAACATTTCTTTGCACGGACTCACATCCTTAGCTTGCATTTTTACGCCGAGCTGCAGGAAAGATTGATACAGAAAAATGACAGAGAAACAAATCAAGCTAAGTGCTGTGAATCGTGCATGACTGGAATTTAAAAAAGACAGTCTGTGGTCCAGTGGCCACGCGTCCCTCCTTCCCTCCACTTTGCTGATAAGAGTGCCCGTAAGTGTGTGTGTATGAATTTGAGCTTTTAGAGCCATGCTGTTACTCTCCATGAGGTGTGGGTGTGTTTTTAGGCCAAGTGATACTGGGTGTGTTTTAATGTCACTGAGTAGGTTCCTCGTGTGTGTGTGTGTGTGTGTGTGTGTGTGTGTGTGTGTGTGTGTGTGTGTGTGTGTGTGTGTGTGTGTGTGTGTGTGTGTGTGTGTGTGTGTGTGTGTGTGTGTGTGTGCAGAAGTAAAGTAGGAGGGATGTCAGGGGGTGGAGTGGTGTGAATGCGTGTGCACATCTGTTTTTGCATATCATTACGCCTCTTAAATCCCCAATTTGCATAAGTGATTGTAAGCACTTGCATTCTTTTTTACATTTTGCTGTGTGTGTGTGGACACAACTAAATGATGTGACTGTTGAGAAACAAAGAGAGCAATCAAAACATGTTTTATATTTACATATAATTGCTAGAAGTATAAATACTTGATCCGTTTGCACACTTTGGCCCTCATGCAAGAACACTTGTACACTTATCCGACAAACTCTTACTTAAGGGGTGAGGGTTGCAAGTTTGATTCCCCGAAGTGATCCTGAATTGTTCATTTCAGCTCAGTAAATGCCACCTGTGTGGTAATTTTAATAATTGACGCCTCTTAATTGCTTCTTGTTTGGCACTTTCTGGGTAGATTTTATTCATTAAATTGTTTAACCAAGTGTAGAAAGAGGAAGAAGGATTTCACACCTTCAAGTCTTCAAGTCAGAAATTAGCAGACGGCATATTAGAGCATCCAGAACGAATATATAAACATTTCCAGGATCAGCCTGTTAACCTGGGTCCGCTCCATACTTGACAAACAAACGCAGATGAAAATATAACTTCTAGAAATCAAGCTGCCGGTGACGGAACAGTTTGACATGAAGCCACAGAAATGGACAAGACAATAAAATTCACCATGCATTGAATGTAACACAGTGGAGGATGAGCCATGGACAGAGACCTGCACAAAGAGCCGGAGGCAGCTGGTGCTGGGAGATAACTTTCATAGCAACGACTAAATTGTATAAATTATGACCAATTTAATAAGCCTCTCAAACCGCTGAGGAAAATAATTGGCAAGCCATATATAATGAACAGAATATGACTGGTTCTAAATGAACCATAGGTGTGGAGCAACTTTATTTTTGTGAATGCAACACAGCTTTTATAAAAGCACTAATCTATTTGTGCAGGTGATTCTTGCGTGAGGCCCAGTGTCTTTAATTTCTGTTGTTTCACTGGAAAAAATTAATCCAACGTGGAGAGTAACGTTTAAATCGATGCCTCACCATCCTCGTGTTTGTTTTCTCTGGCAGGCGCAAGTACAAGAAGACGTCCCAGAGGTAAGAGTTGCTGCGGGGCCCTGGACCTCCTCCTTCATATTCATCCCACTCTCCTCCTCCTCCTTCTCCATCGTTTCTCAATACTCTCCCTCTGCTCCTCCCACTCATCATTACCACTGGACCTCATCGAACTTCCTTTACCTTTTATATTGTCGTTCTTTATTGTCCATTGTTGCTCGTGCTGCAAAGACAACAACTCTGTCATTTAACCCTGTTATAAATATACTGCAATCTAAATAAAAGTTGTTTTTGTTGCCATGATTATCTTCATTTACTATCAACCGCCGTTCCCGGGGGCCAGAAGTACAACTGAACAAGTGTAACACACTTCATCACACTGCTCATTCACAAACTCTATTTCTGCCTCGTGTTGAATCAAGTGCCGACTCATCATTAACAGATAGCTGGAGCTCTAATGGATAGAAATGATGGTGACGCAGATGTTTGGGAACCAGAGACGTCTCGGAACTTGAAAGCTTGATAAATAAGTGCAGTGCTATGCATGTTATCTTTGTCATTATAAAACTTTCATTTGTGTGGTGCTGCTGGAGATGCTCGGGGGAAATCAGGCTCTCCATTAACTGGGACTTGAATGTGTTTATTTACAAGGGCGCAAACAGGGATTAATGAATGCCACTGGATGAATGGATAATGCAGATTAAAGTATCATTTGTTAGAGATGTTTCTGTATTGATCTGAAAAATGCTTTTGGTGTCCTTCATTATTCACGTCGGCTTCCCCTGTCGTGACTTGTATTTCTGATGCATAGGGCACATTTTATGGCTTTAGGACCCGACAGACCCTGTAAAACGAAATGTTTAAGACACATCTGCAGACAGGTTTAATACTTAAAATGGTTAAAATGGTAACTGTGTTTTATGGGTCCCATTATTGAGCCTGTATTCCTTGAACCTTGATTTAATAATATCCCCAAATAGCTTGAATTTGGCCATAAATTATGAGGATATTTTTTAAAAGGCCAATGCCTCGGTACAAATTGAGGAACATGAAAGGAATTTAAGTTGCTTGTGTTATTAAATATTTTTAAAGAAAAAAACAAGGATATTTTGTTGCAGGTCAGTGAAAAATATATAGTTCATGTCAATATCCATCAGATTTTAAAGTTTCGAGCTTCTGACTTTGAGTGACCGTATATCAACTGTCGGATTGGTAATCTGTTAATAATGTGAGTGATGGTTACACTGATTGTTGGTTGAATAGCGTGATTAAATGTAGTTTTCCGCAGAGCTGGAAATTCCTTGGTTTTATTTTTCATGCTTTATATAATAAAACAATCTATAGGCTACATCCCTCTGTGGATACATAAGCAATAGGCTACTTGTTAGGATGAATTTAGTTTTGGTTTTGTTTTCATGGGATTTTATTTGGCAACTAGAATGCCACTCAGAGTGCTAACCTCAGCCAAGGCCACACAGTCCCCTTATGAAACCAAATTTAAAATCACTAGATACAGATTTTTATTTGGATCTGCCCCAAGTTGCACACACTCATGAATATCAGTCCCCTAAATGTGAGATCCATGAATTATTCCCTAAGAAAAAGCTCTAACTCACAATGTTAAAGAAAGTGAGAAGAAATTCCTGGATCCGCCACCTGATCCAGATCTGCACCAAAATTGAATGAACCCTTCCCTGATACTCTTCCCTAAACCTTATCCTTCCACAAGGTTTCAAGTTTGTCTTTCCAGTAGTTTTTGTGTAATCTGGCTAACAGACAGACACACACTGAACAAAACAAACTCTAGGGTCATCAGCCTGATCCAAATCACTGGTACGTGTCTAACAACAACACAGTATTTTCCAACCATTTTCTTTATAATTTTCACTGTAATTATCAAATAGCAGCACCTTCGAACAACCAACACTGAAGCTTATTTCTCGGTTCAATGCACCACTTCTCTCTGCAACAGTAAAATCAACTGGTGCTTCTTCAATCAGGAGAATACATTGGCACAAACAGTGTTAACCGAGTAAATAGGAAATTGTAACGACTCCACAAATGAATCTCAAAACGTGTATTTCTTAAGCTCCATTTTAACGCTGTTTCACGGCATTTTCAACTATGGGATTTCTGCACAGTGAGGGTAATTGAACGAGACTCTCCTCATGCTACTCATCGACACAGCGTGTGGTCGCTTGCAGCGGTATAGAGCTAGCTGTTGGAAACTCTCACTCTCCCCGTCTCTCTGTCGCTGTCGCTCCGTCTCGCTCGCTCTCACTCTGCTGGGTGGGTGAGTTCCTGTGTGGAGGAGCCGGGTGATTGACAGCTCCATATGTGTCTGTGTAATTACGGCCGGGCTAATTGGCAGAGAGGAACACTGGGACATTGTCATTACTGACACACCAGGACAACCCCTCACACACGCAGATGGAGGGAGAGATAGCCTTCTTCACAGGGGGAGGGACGGGAGAGAGAGGGGTGTTTGTGTGAGTGTGTGTTTGCATGGAAAGGGAGTTAAGAGACATGAGAGTCAGGCTGAATAGAAATAAAAGGTAAGACTGTGTAGGCCTGAGTTTGTGTTGGCCTGGTGGTGGTAGAGAGGAAACTGTTTGCCTGATACTATTTTGGTTATAATTTTCGATCACATGGTCACTATTGTGATCTACTCTTTCAACAGCTGACAGTTTAAAAACCCCGCCTCCCTTAGTTACCGTTGCTATGCCTGGCAGCTTTCCATTCTTGCACAGCACATAGGATATGAAGTAGTGATAATTTATAATAATCATTCTTAAAAGCATGTGTCCAACTAGGATTCTCATTTCAAGCCTGCAATCATCCAGGTTGTTGGCTAAGTAAGCTAATGTTAGCTCTATGAGTCACTAGATGACGCGTGCTGCAGCACTACACACCACAAAGTGAAGCCAAATTCTCTTAATCGCCGCCTGGTGGCTGGCTGTAGTACAGGTCATGAACCCTGCCTCCTCCATGTTATCAGATGGGACACGGGCCAGAAGTCAGATAACAAGTTTGATTTAGTTTTCTTTAAAAGATGATTTCTGGCATTGTAGGTGGTGATTATCATAATGTATGTCCAAGGTTTTAAATATTCATTTGATGCTATAAAAACAGGTGAAATGTCTTGATTCGAGTGTAAACTTCCCAAAATCTGATAAAGATGGGGGGCAGAGACGTTAACTTTGAGCTGCACTCTGGTCCGTCACCGTTCAGGGGCTGGTTTATCGAGCGGCCGATTCAGAAAGTGTCGCATCTTTGACAAATCTCTGCTTTACCTCGAGCTTGTGATTGTGCCAGACAGCAATTTTATTCCATCCACTTTCCCAGAAAGAAAGAACCAGCAGTCGCTCTTGTGTTCACAAAAACGGCATCGATCACCCAAGACGGACCAATTACAGCGATTATTTAGCAGCAAGGCGACAAGTAGATGTATCTCTGTATTCCTTGGCCTGTAAACAGCACTGAATGAAATGGGCTTTTACTTAAGCCTGTAAATATGCTCCAGTGGTCACTCCTTGTAGCCCAGGCTTTAAAAGCTTTAAGTGTTTTGCCATCTGATCCAGGCTTACTTCCAGCCTTAAATGGCCTTATGTAGTCAGCACAGTTGCCAACGCTGTCGAGAGTGAGAGTGAGAGTGTGAGTGTGAGTGTGAGTGTGTGTGTGTGTGTGTGTGTGTGTGTGTGTGTGTGTGTGTGTGAGTGTGTGTGTGTGTGTGTGTGTGTGTTTATAAGATAGTTTTCCTGTCTCATTTCACTCTCACAGACCCGCCGTGTTTGTGCACATTGCTTGGAAGCATTGCAGGGATACATGTTTACAGCAGATCAGTGACTCAAGCCTGCTCTCCTCCACTTTGCTCCTTTCTTCAGACACTTAGTTTGTAAATATGTGCATGTATACAATATTGAGCCTTATGGCAGTGTTTCTGTTTGTCAGTGGATAACTTGAAGTCATCAGTTTCTCGCAGAGCTTTTTTAATCATTTTTGGGAATCATTTTTAGTTCTGTGGCTCTCGAGGCTGCTCAGAACATATTTCAGAGTTTGTCTTTCACATATGGAGAATGCAGCAGGAGGCTGTTCAGGTCAGACACGTCCACATCAACAGGAACATTTCTGAACAGCATGCAGGAGGCAGGACATAAAGTTTAATAGATATTTGCCTTCTCTCTGGTCATTTCTGGTAATAATTATCTGGGATTCAAAACATGTCTCAAAGCAGTTTTGGTTTCTAAACAAAACTTTAATTTCCACTTTATTTGTCTGTCTCATAAGCACTTGCAATAATAACTTGATATTTGATGATCGAAATGTCAAGTAGCAGGCAGATTATTTTTTTCTGGTGCGACTGCAAGATCAGAAGTAATTATTTAGCTAAGCAGCTGCAGAAACTTGAGACTTTGAAAACAAATTAGTTTGTTACCATGGAGGGCACAGAGGTCATTTCATCTTTTACATTAGAAGAAAAAGTGCAATATGCTCTTACCTGTATTTATAGGATCTCCCTTCATTTTGGGAAATGTAATTTATTAAAAAGTAAATATTGAACAGTTAAATGAATGAATCTGATAGTGATAATCATCAAGAGCTTGACTTTTTATCTTCGGAGTGATGGGATGTGACCAGATATTTCTAAAAGGATTCACATACTTTTAACTTGCCACAGTAGAACTATTGTCCATGCAGGTAGGCAGGACAGTAATTTCACTCTAGAGAAAAAAAAACATTATAATACCTGTCACGAAAATCAGCACATTGACTGAGGGTGAAAACAGGAGCAGCGGAGAGGAGGACAGATATATTCAGGCTGAGAGTCACAAGGGAAAATTGATCTCTTTGGTTAATGTCAGTAATCAGGGAGCAAATCTTCCAGGCATTGGCTGCCTTTCAAGAACAACCCATTAGATGCCATTACCCGAGCCTCTGTCTCTCTTCCCTGTGGTCCGGGGCCATTTGTCTGTCACCGCAGCGATTTGGAGATGAACGCTGAACTGTTATGGAACAAATGCTGAAACAAACACAATCCTATCTTGTAAAACTAAGAACTATTGGTCTCTCGAGCAATTAGGAGCTGGAATTACAGTTGCAGTAAAGATGATGAAGTGCTTCGATGATGAATATAAAATATAGACAATGATGCACTCTGTTTATAAAAAATTAGACTCAGTTGAAGCACAGTCTCACTTTTGAAGTGTATTGTTGTTACAAATCGCTCAGTCTCAGTCAGACATGTCAAAAAAGACAATTCTTGCCATGGCTGTGATTGTGATCAGTTGTTTTTTTGGCATTTTGTTTTTATGATCATGTCATTTACAAGAAACTTGCCATGTTTCCGTAAAATTTCAGAATTAATGAGCTCTACCTCAGTTTTTCCCCTCTTGAAATTATATCCAGCAGTTTTACTATTATGCTAAAGACAGAAGACAGAAGTTACTGTTTTGTTTTGTGAGAAGCAAACATCTTCGTGCATCATCCGTGTTTTGAAAAAAATCTATTATCCTTTTTACATCAAGTACTGCATGAAGTGGAAAAAGAAAATCCAGTTTAGAATCAACAAAATAAATGATTATACATCAGGAAATGTGATGCGAATACAAACATTTGCTCACGTTGTGCTATGAATAATGAAGCTGCATCATGTAGTCTCTTGCATCGAGGGAGTAAATCATCCGCAGTATCTGCCGTGTTGATGAAAAACAAGCGTCTGTTTAGACAAACAGCTGAGAGAACTCAAGACCTCAATTTCAGCCACTAATGATTCACTTTCTTTCTTTTCTTAGTTGAGGCGACGAGTTGTGTTGTTTTGTGTTCGGTTCTTGTGTGAAGTGGCTTTATTTGCATTCATAGTGTGGCACAGCCAGCGGCAGCAGTGAACCTGTCATGTTAGGAAGCTTGATTATTTTAAAACCACTACATTTGGATTTCTCTCGGGAAAACAGTGTGATTTTGTGTTTTTTTTATATGTTGTTGTTTTACAGCCCTGATAAAACTGATATTTATGATCGAGCGCCTCTCTCCCTCGATCTCTCTTCACCTCCTTCTTACTCCCTTCACCCTATCGCCTCCTCTCGACTCCTACCTGATGATTACAGAGGTAATTGCCCGGCTCACACAAATCTCCAAGCTCGGGCTAATTACATTCTTCTCAACCGATCAACCCCCCCATCTCCCTCTCTCTTTTCCCTTTCCTCTACATCAGGTGCTCCTTTCTTTTCTGGAGGTATAACCGCCTCAGTTAGCAGGATTCACACCGTGTTACAGTTTTTCTAAAACCGTGCAGGTGCTGAGAGACACCCTTCAGTTTGTGCACCAGCACACATGTACAAAGTAAAAACAGGTTCTCCGATGTGCAATTGCTGCACACGTGCAACACAGACAAACAGCTGCTTGAGATGGATTTTCCTGCCCCTAGCTAGCTGCACACAATGAGGCAAATCACTTTCAAATTGATTTATTTTGCCTTTGCTTACCTTAAAGTGACATTATGAGAGGGTTACTGTATGCACGCGTGCTGCAGTTCCATTCTGCAGCAAAAGGGCTTCTACGCTGATTATTTTCTCCCTCTTTGCCAACCTAAGACATTATTGAGATAAGTGTATTGCTATTCCGAAGATTGATTGCAAAGCCCAAATGATGGGCTTTTATCCTAAGTTGAAGGCTACAGCAGAGATGAGAACATAAACGTCACAGGGTTTCTCGGTGCCCGCCCAGCTCATGAGGCTTCCCCTTCCTGCAGCCTGCAGCAGATATGATTGCAGATTTATGGTGCAGATTCTCTTCTTAATCTAGTTGTCTTTTATCTACGCTTCCTCCAACCAACCTCCACCATGTCCCCCCCACTGGCTGTTTGTCCAGAGGGTTATAACCCCAGATAGACGCAGAGGCAAAGCAGGAATGTGCGACTATTTTTTCTGGCGTCTGTGTTTTGCAGAAAGAGAAAATATTTGCTCACGCTGTGTGAGAATGTGGAAAATCTGCTAGTGTTTTGTATGCTTAATGTGTGTGATGCCCGGAAGCCAACTGTGCGTGTGTGAGTGTTTTTCCTTTCCAGTCAGCTGTCTATCAGCTCACCTCATTCATCTGCAGCTAACCCAGTCATCTCAGCTCTAGTGGGAGTCACAGACCCTCACGTACAGTGTATTCAGAGTCAGTTTTTGTGGCCCAAAGCCTCTGTCATAACCGGTGTGAGAGACCATGTCTGAAAAATTGGCTTTTCTTGCAGAAGCAGGGATGGATACGACCAGAAATAATGCATGAGATTGGAATAGGCAATGTTAATGTTCCGAGCTTCACAGGGCTGTGGAAGTTTGGTCGGACTTACCTTTCGAAACCAGAACATGGAACAAGTTCAGTAAAGCAGAGCTGAGCCTTTTCGAAACAAGGGAGAAAGTATTTTTGGTTTTAAAAGAATAAATGGATAAACAGATTTTTAAACACACACTTCTTCATTCAGTTAATCACATTAAAGACTGGATGTAAAGTCTATCTTGAGTATAAAGTGCACTCTGGAACTAGAACCTAGGGCACTCGGAGAGAGCACACCATTGCCAAGGTTGACGCCCTATCTCTCCATGCTAGAGAACGTGAAAAAACATTTCTGGATCCCCAAATTTATCCAGATCTGCTCCAAAATCGAACTGGTTTTTCCTTACATCATCATTGGTTCAGTAGTTATCGACTAATCCTGCAGAAAGTATGAAAACATAACCTCCTTGTCATACTAACATACCTGAATGTGCATATCACATGACCATTTGGGTACACTGGTCATGCACATGGCGGTGTAAACAGGAAGCAGATTATTTACTCTGCAGTTGGTTGCTAAAATTAAAGAGATAACTAATGAGAAACAACGAAAAGTTAGAGCAGGGATTTCTGTGTTTAGACGGACACTGAGGTGGAACTGTTAATGACAGTAAGTCTCAGTTTTTGTCGTCTATACTACAACTCAGCCCCAGAGTTTTAGAAGTAAAATGGGACCAGTAGCATTTCCTAATCACACCATCTTAGGTGCTCGGAAACTCTGTAGACGGCAGTGATGCATTTTAAAACTGAAACGTAGAAGTGTGGATGTAGCCTAATATTTTGTCTGAATAAACAATTCTCTGAAACAACTGCTTACAAAACATATCATCAGGTATAAAACTGTAGTAAATATATGTTGCCCTATTTTATGTATTGATGCTTATAGTTGTTGTAATCACTGCTTTGCATTATCCGCCAGCATTTGTCATAAATAATCTTACTTTATCTTTTGTTTCCAAGCAGTAAATTAAAAGCAGTAATTAAACTTGTTTTTTTTAAGGCGGCTCTCAGCCACTGTTGGATAGTAACCAAGTAGATAATGGCCTGGTTAGTGATGTGGTGCGTTGCAGCTTAGCTGTTATATAAGCCGTGGACAGTGAAGGATTTGGCTTTGTAAAGTGAAAAGTGTTGTTTGTCACTTGGTAGAAAGCTCTTTTGTCAAGTGTGGGGGAGATTAATAAACACTCTGCACCTTCCTGTTGGTGTTTGTTTGCAAACATTCATCATGTCTGTGGTGTGTGTGGGTGTGTGGGTGTTTGTGGGTGTGTGTCTGTGGGTGTGTCTGATAATGCATGACTTGTTTCTGTATAAATGTGTGAGTATGTGAATGAGCTGAGCAGTGTTTGATTTGATGTTAATCTAAGAGGAATGCTGGGAGTCACAGCGGTGACGCAGCCAGGTCTCTGCTTTCTGTCACCGTATCTGTAACGCTCTTTAGGACACACTGGACTAAACATCCTCTCCAGACAATACACTGTCCGTACATTAGTTCACTGGGACACAGCTACATGCAGGTATTCTGCACTGTTGGCTTTAGTAATCGTATCAGTTCTTCATGTTCTACACTTTCTCCATCACATTCAGTCAAAGTTGTGACAGTGTGGCAGACAGGCATGTGAACACAGTAGGTTTTTATCTCTCCTGCTAAGTTTCAGATACATTTATCTTCCTCTGATTCACTGATGATTGAAAGCAGCTGCATCACAGGATGATACTGAAATGATTAAATCTCTCCATGCTGGAAGCTTTTACCTTTTCTTCAAGAATAACAATCAAATACAAAATATGAAAAACCTTGGTATCATGCCATCACAAAAAAAAGTTATTTTTGAGTTTTTAAACCAGCTACATCTGCCGTGAAAATGCCATTGTGTGGACTTACAAATACATTATAGTGTTATAAACTAAAACCAGTTCATAGTTAATATACAGCTCGTTAATACTAAATAGGTGAATGTAATGTTAATTCATTTAGATTTTTCTCTTTCATTTGTGTCCTCCTGTAATGAATGGGCACACACACACACACACACACACACACACACACACACACACACACACACACACACACACACACACACACACACACAGATACAGAAACATACAGCAGTATTTGGGAATAGCTAATAGAGGTGATATATAGGGCACATGATATGTTGAATGAATGATACAATAGTACTTATGCAGGTCTAAGGACACATGTTCACATGTTTTCTATCATTGAATGTGAGGCTTTTTATCTTCTCAGATGTAGACACAACCAAAAGGTGTCTCTCAGGGGGATGTGGATTACATGTGTGTGTGTCTGTGTGTGTGTAAAGGGTCAGACCGTAGTGCACACTTCATTAGCGAGGCCTCTCATCAGATTGGTTGTGTCCAACCAGTCGTTGAACCCAGTTCAACAATCTGAAGGGAATAAGTGGCCTTTAAGGAGAGCATCAAAGACATGAGGAGTCTCATGAATCCTCTCATCACTCTGCCGTCTGCTCCTGCCGAACATAATGAAGCCTCACTGAGTCATCAATTCAAATCTAATTTCGTTAACCCTGGTGTTTGATGGAGACGTCCGGTGTTTCATTAAAATGCCTTTTCTTGGTGTTGACGGAATGTTATTTTTTCTAGTTCTCCATCTACTATTATATCTTTGGTAAAATGGAAACGTTTTGAAATGGAATATGACAAAAGGATCCTTCACCAGCTTTCTGGCCCCTTGTTTACTGACAACATGAATGAAAAGTCTGTTATCAAAACTGTTTGGATTAGACTTTATTTTAATCTACCAGAAGTAGTTTTCCTTTTACAGGTACATTAATCTTAGTTAAGAAAATGGTGTTGGCTTTTAGTCTGCGACTTGATTTGTCACCACAAACCGTCAATGTAAGGTGAATTAATGATTTCTGCATCAATAACACCAATCACATGCCACAGAAAGAGAACCAGTCTTTTGTTTTACTATTATTATCAATTCACACAGCAAACCTCGTGAATTATTAAAGGTGAGCCATATACAGGATATTCTTAATGTCAGTCTAGCTCTGGCATCTTAGACCAAAACAAATGCTTCCCCAGCCCAGACTTGCCCCTCCCTTCATGGTGTTACGAAGCACATTGACAGTCGCCTCTAGCCCAAAAAAAGAAAAACTAAAAATTCCAGCTGGCTTCCTTGCAGACAGGGTTGGGCGACCTCAGTGTCTGAGGAAAATAGGCATGCTGTGTTTACATCACAATACCTGAGATTACTGCGCAGTCATTTGACCTGAGACAAAAGCTCATGGTACCATTCTGAAGCCTTTCAAGGGACTAAAGCGGACCCCACACGAAAGGGACAATTGGAGTCCTATGTCAAACCAAAGCATTGGTGTTGTTTCAGTCTCCTGTGCACGACCAGAGATAGTATTTAAGTTGGTTCCCACAATATTGTCGTTGTCCTGGACTTTTGTAATCAACTGTTCTTGGGCGCCCTCTCTCAGCTCGGGCTCCATGCCTTTGTCTGCTTTACCTAAACATTTCACTGGACTTGATGTTGCTTTATTAATTTGAAGAGGACCAATGGTTTCATATAGATTGAGGCACATGCACTTAAATGCCTTAACACGAACACAGGTGCCAAAACACATAGTGACTCTTGGATTACAACAAACACAGAGGGAGCTTCAGTCTCTTCTCACGGCGCCATTACGCCACTATATCTTTTCATTTAAAATTCCTGTTGGCTGCTATTTTTACAATTTCATACAAATATGATCTTCAAAGTCGACTTAATCTACTTCACTTTGTCTGTGTGCTTCAACTGAGAAAATAGGAGAGTGGAGAGTGGTAAAATATAAAGCAGTGAAATGACAAATGGGAGAGAATATAACAAATCAAAGTTTAACATTTTTTAATCCATCTAAATTATTTAACTCCTATTAATTATGTATGCATTAATTTTTACTTTCCCTCCAGAATACCAGTTAATAAAGAGAAGATTGAAAACTTACCACCAGTAACAGTTTCTTTTTCCCCTGACTTGAGGGCGGACGGCTCATAATACAGTTTGATTCAGGAGAAAACCATTTTCTTTCCTGTCTGGCTGCAGTGGTGAATTTTTTAGTTGCACACGTGATCATTTTCAACCCAGGACACGTCTTTTTATGAGTTTTTCATTGGTTTCTACCATAACTGTGGAAATTTGTTGTGATTTACCAGGGACAGTAATGGGTGCTGAAATACTGAAATGTCCATATATGACGCTTGCAGAGAGAACTGAATAAATGTTTATGAGGAATAAAGGTGGAGGTTGCATGGTCCTCTGTGTTTGTGTGTGTGTGTGTGTGTGTGTGTGTGTGTGTGTGTGTGTGTGATGAGCTTGTGTGAAGTGGCCCATTGCCAAATATAGTGTTCTCTGATGTCCTTGTTTGTCCAGGGGTTGAGGACAGACCAGCGATGACCTCACTCACCACAGTGCAACACTTTTCAGGCTTTATTGATCTATCTATGCGGTTGTGTGTTACTGTGTGGGGGGGAGACAAGGACAAGGACAGAGACAACTACATTACCAATGTCCCATCCCTTTGTTTAGAATTACTAATTTCTCCACGAGGACACATCTGTTTCATGATGAAAATATCAAGGTAATTCAGCTTTAGAGGATCGGACACTCTGTGTAACACAAAGCTTTGGTTTCTGTCACGTTACACCTGCCCCCATTGTTACTGTGACGACACCGAGGCAGCCTTAGTTGGCTATCACCATGTCTGGATTACTGCAGTAATAATCTCTGATTTGACTCCCACAGCATTATGCACTATCTGTTATTACATTCTGGCTCAGAGTCAAAGACATAATCTAATTGAAAGCTCAATTTTCTGTGTGTGTGTGTGTGTGTGTGAGAGATTTTATAGTGTTTGCGTGTGTGTGTGTTTGACCACAATCACCTATGCCATTTTCCGCTTCAGGGATGTAACTACCTTTACTTTAAGTACATTTTAAGGCGATGTCTGTTATGTTGTGTTTATCTCACTGACCTTCACATCTGTTATTCCACATTTCCACATTTCCAATATGACACACACACACACACACACACATGAGTCAGCCATGAAAAGACAAAAAAATGTGATGCTTTTTCAGTTAAAATTTTTAAATAAGCTTTCATACCATGTCTAAACATTTTGTTTGAGACTACACTACGAATACAGTAGTGTCACCATCTTCAGAGGACATTACATTGGCCCGACTCCAAACCACTGAGATCATCATGTACAATAATCGCCTCTGCGCGGGCAAGAAGGCTTTTCAGAAACAAATCAGTGACCTTGAACATAAACGTTGGTCCTCTGACAACCAAGACTCAGACCTGGAAGAAATCGACCTTTACAATGAAATCGAATGACTCTGAGTAACGAAAAAATATCTATACACATCTTGAAATAGCAGCATAGAAGCATGAACCCTGAACCTTGAAACCTTGGTATCAGCTAACCCCTCCTAAGCAAAGAAATGAATAATAGCAGAGGACGTCAGCACAGACCAAGGAGCAGGAGAGGGAGACCCTGTTTCCAGTCATTCCTGAGGTCGAGGTTTTAGCGGAGGTGAAGGAGAAAGAAACCTTGCATAAGGACGAACAAGCCAGAAAAAGAGATGGGGTCAGGTTTTTGTAATGCGATCGCCTCACAGTGGCAACATGTAGGAGCTCAAAGAAAACGCTCAAAGCAGGAAATAGCTTGAATTGGTGGTTGTACGTGAAGGCCTCTGAGATGAAGGAGGAAGATCGCTCGAAGGCTTTGACGAGCTGTTGAAGGAGAGAGATTAGCACCATTCTTTAATAAAGAACTTAAGTAAATGGTTGAAAGAGGAGGAGAATAAGGTAGTTTGCAAGACATATAAAAACCTTTGTTGAATCCTATGAAGATGTGAGGCTGTGGTGAGTCACCCCTTTCTGACCTGTGTGACTGCTGTTACACATCTTGTTGCTTCCTTATCTCTTTTGATTTCGTCAATCTTGAGTTTTGGTCATTTTAGTCCTACTACCCAACAAGAAGTGGGTTTCTTGTGGGACAGAACCAAATGTATTTGCAGGATCCACGAAAACGACTTGTGCAGGAAGGATGTTCACTCTTCGGCAGTATTTCTGCGATATCATATATTTTCTGCAAATAGAGTTCCTTCAGAGACTTGTCCTTGTCAAACTACATCGTGTGCAGTCATCAATCTACCTCTATCTTATCGTCTTTGGCTGAAAATGGCAATAAATCAATATTTCACCTTCATGTGTCTTGTGTCAGGTCTGTTGTGTTTCTTTTTTATTTATGTTTTAATTGACTGCTGCAGCAATAATTCTAGAAATGATTGAACAATAAAAAAAAACACAAACAATGGCTGCCTTATACATATATATGTTCATTATTATTTATACAGAAGTGTAATGAAGACACACAGACACACACAGAAACTTTAATTCTGATACATACATTTCTAATGGTAAACCAGAGCAGATCATATCTCTGGCTATATGTTGATAAATGTGCATTTAGATTTTGTAGTTTTGCGTTTTGGCACCATGTAATATTCACAAAAGCATAGTTTGGACATAATCTCAAACCATAACAAATATGTATTTATATATAAATGTTATAATGTGTTTATTTTTATATGCTTTTATATATTTTTGAAAATCTTTTATCAGTTGAGGAAATGAATTCACACAACGAATGTCCTTTCTTTGGTTTTGTCCGGTACCGCTGTATCTCTCCTTTCTCCATCTGCCTGTGTTACTTGTTTCAGTAGTTCATTCATCTTACGCACCCTCGAGTCTTCAACTGTAATTGTGTTTATGAGTCGCTCCCCGTGCTCAAGAGGAGTTTTTTTTTACACGTTTCAATTGTCCCAGAGTGGTTGTTATTGTTCAGAGATTTGACTTTGCTGTTCCCAGTGGGGCTGTGTAAGTTCCGTAAGAATCCATGTTAATAGTAAATAGAAGAAGCATTTGACACTGACAACACAAGACAAGCGGGTTTGTGGGTAAACTGAAGAAGTTTTAAGTGTTGCACAGCAGTTGCATCTAATTGTACAATGGGAGTATGTTGTATTTGTGACTGGAGAGCAGTTTTCTAACCCTTGATTGGTTCCAGGGTTAGTGAGCCCTATCCTGTACTAATGCCTCTACATTGGAGTTGCATCGTGTACTTCAATGTGAAAGAGGAGGCAGAGTACTTTTCTTAAGCATTGCACTGTTAGCTAGTGTGGCATCTTCGCAGGAAAACTCAGCATGAGACAGTGATTGTTGTCGTTATGATGATCACGTCGTCACTGAGCATCGGGCACGGCCACCATGAAGTGGAAATGCAAACATGTGTATCCAGTGTCAGCCTCTTGCAGTGAATACACAGTACATAGTACACATCGTACACTATTTCATTTCAAAAGAGTCAGCCACACACAATAAAAGCATCAGCAGGAGATGGAGTGCTCAAGAAATTACTGAGTCAATATTGCACGAGGTAGATTGGAAGGCTTGACGAGCATTTAACACAGGGTCGGTTATACCTCAGTCATATATTCAGTTTCACTTGAAAATACATGACACATTGAAACTAAAACTACTCCTCACACAATTTTACTTTGCCTTGAAGCTAATAAAACTCTGCAGTTCCTGTAGACAACTCCACTGTAGAAATGCTCTGTCACTTTGAGGAAACAAACATTGGATCTGACAGCAAGGAGTTTACTCTGTGTCACACACAAGGTTCCTCTCTGCCTCTGTCTCCTATGGACCTGTGGCGGCGATGGAATGCATATTTTAATCTCTGGGATTACATAACACAGCACGTTAGGGATTATTCTCCAGCAGCGACACATGTTATAGGAGATGGAGTGTGTGGCGGCACAGTTAGTGCTGTAGGGATATGGTCAGTGCAGTGAAATCAGGGGTGTGATTTGTGTGCGACGTTAGGGATGCAGACATTGTTTATTTTGTTTTATGGTTTTAACTCTTGATTTTCTTGCCTCTTAGAGTCACTCAGTGCACTACATTTTCAGGGTGTACTTTTAGTTGCCATATGGAAAGACATAATGTCAGTTCATCTAGAGTGCATGCTGTGCTGGAACATATGGTGCAAGGACAAGAGGGTGTCGTACTGCAGATCAAGTGGAAGATAAACAGAGAGAAGGATATATACAAATGTTCTATATGTGTTTATGGTTTCCCCGTGTGAGTTGATGGAGTGACAGGAGCTCTACAGATCCTCGGTGAGGTCAATTAGTGCAGTTGGGTAGTTTTGAGTCAGGCCACTGGACTTTGATAACGCATTAAGATTTCTGTAATTTCAAATATTCAGCTGTCTGTTGCATTTGAACAGACTGGAGTCGGGTGTGTGGTCGTGTGTCGAATGTCTGATGGAGCTGCTTCACTCTGCTGGCTTCGCTAATCTACTCCAACAAAGAAGAACACAGGGATATGATCCGGGAGCTGTGTCAGTGTTTCCAGCTTTTTATGCAAATGCAGCGATTTTAATTTCAGATTAAATGTGTTACTCCTCATACCTTTTGTCTTTGATTTCACACACTGATAAAACACGTTTGTGTCTTGAGAGTACCTCAAGTTTTTAAGGGAATTTACAACTTTGCAGGCAGATTGTTTTTGCAAGTTTGACTGGACTTAAAATAGATAGTTCTTATTAGAGCTGGATCGATTTGGTTTTTTGGGAGCCGATGCCAAAACCATTAGTAGGCACTCGGCAGTAAAGAATGTCGATATAGATGTTGTATATTGAATAGTTCCCCAACATTTTTTAATAAAATGTATCAATATATATTATACCATAAACTTGCATTTAGATAGTCTGATGAGCCTTGCTGCACCATTCTATTTTTTTTCAAACCAGCTTTCTAAAACTGTCTGTTCGTGTTCTGTAATGTGTTGCTCAAATCTATCTGTCATTTGAAGTCTAAAACCGAAGGCGGACAGTCGTGCGGTCATTAGTGAGTCTATTAAATCCCTAATTATGCGACACTGCAGTAGCGTCTATACGTTCCAGGAAGCTCCCGTTTTCGCCATAAATGAATTTGCTTCCATTTGACCTCCTCTCCCTATAAACCTATTGTCCTCTTCTGATGATTAATGGTGTGAGTCATGGAAAGAAACTATTAATTGGCCAAGTCTACTTTTCCATATTTTTTGCAACTTTGGTGATTATATAATAAATCATAACAATTCTTAATAAGATTCCTGCATATTTCACCTTGACAACAAAAGATGAGGTGCATGCTTAACTGAATGAAGTGTAGTAACCATCGGCTGTTACAGGTGAAGGTTAAGTTAATTGATAACCTCATTTATTTGGAAATGACTTTGGTACGTGACTTATCTGCACTCGAGGATACTATTTTCCTAAATGTATATCTTTAATGTATGCATGAAAAGCGTGTTTAATAAAGTACATCCTTCAAGTTACAAATGTTGATACTACTTTTATCTGTTTTTCTCACAACATCCACATACATATTCATTTATTATGTGTTACAATGAGCAAATCAATAATTTAATCATGCTGAATTAATAAATTCTTCTAATGCAAAGGTTGAGATTAAGGTTAAATTAATGAAGTTGATATTTCTGTTCTAAAGTCAAGCCCAACCCAACTAGATGCTCTCAGTTTCCTTCTGGCTGCAGGCCGTTCTCTCATGTGCTCCAGAGGGTGTCCCCCACTGTAGCTACATAACTCTGTCACATGAGGATTAGATCACGCTGTTAGGACCGAGACCAAAACCCCCAAGCACATACCCAAAGCTACACAGGTGCACTAGTCTGATACTCCTGTGACGCAGTGCTGGCTGTCGTCATGCTGTGCGGCTGCTTGTGTGCAGACTGACTGCGCTCCGCTAAGCTGCTGTCTCTGTTTTATTTCCCTGCAGAACAAATGACTTCCCAGAACTAACAAATTGCTTACTGGGATTAAATGAAATGTAGTTTGGATTTGGAAAAGGATTTAGATTTTTTTTTTTTCTGCAGACAGCCGGGGAACACAAATACATGCACACTTGCTCATTAGCACAACCACATTCAGGTTTATTAGCTTATGAACTGTGGTCAAAACCAATACACCTCTATGTGGTCAGGCAGCACAGACGATAAGGCACCATATTTACCACCCAAAAAAAACATGATGTTAATGATTGATTGGGATTTTAATTTTATTCATTAGGATCTTTCTGTCATTTTAAGCTTTAGTCTCATGGACATTCTAGCTTTACATTGTTCTACAAATCAAACCCTTCAGCCTGTGTTGTCCAGGTTGAGACGCGTCACATCTACTGAAGCTGCCAGTAAACACTTCATTCAACTCACTGCTGTGCACCACAAAGTGCATGGAGCCAAACCCTGTGTATTGTAGTTCGCTGTGAAGAAACCTGCACACTGTCTGCTCATGTTTACAGACCTGCCTGTCAGTAATATGTCAACTTTTATTTGAGCAAAGAAGGAGAATTTACAGCATCTACTCTGGAGGTTGTCCGACCTTCGTTGCACATTTTTTTTATTTGCCTGGTGCAGCGTTCAACCAAAGTTCAATTTTACACAACTGCATCAAAACCTGTAAAAAAGACTTCATTGCCTTATATGGAGCTGACTACTGAGGAGGTCAAGGTATAACTTCTGGAATACTGACATGTTGTCTCTGGTTTATGTAAATGCTACACTATGAGTGAATATATATATATTTCAGCACATCATTAGTTTATTTGTTTATTATTTGTATCTCTCCACTAAAGCACTGCATTGATATTTACTGAGTTAATTAAGTGAATCATCCAAGATAATGACTTGTTTTGACTCTTAGTGTTTTACTATCTACTTGTTATAATCAACTCTTGCTCTTTTGAAATTGATGTCTTTATTTGTTATGTTTATCTGTATACATTTGTATATCCTTCACACTTTTATTGTTCAACTTACGAAACATATGCATCAGTTTTAAAGGTAAAATTTGAGGTTGGGTTAATAGTCCAATAGTCAAACAATAGTAAATACATGACAGAGTCTAATCATTGCAGCCTCATTTCGCATCTGCAGTAATGTTTTGTGACACATATCTTTTCTGAAGGTGTCTTCGTTGGAAACCATTTAATTCATATGTTTTTTACCTCATCTTGTGGATTTGATTGGCAGACTTTGACACGAGTGGGCCGCATTGAGCCAACCACTGATCTTTTTTAAGGTTACTTCTGTCCCCCGCCATCCTTGTCACATCTGTCATTTTGCAGCCTCCCACGGCGGAGGCTTTGTTTGGAGCAGATATCAGAACTTTTGAAGGGAGTTACCAATATTGTTCCGAGAGTGCGCTCACTTGCACCGAGGCAGCATTTGTAATTTTAATGAGAGCCATCAGCAGCAGCCTGAACCTGCTACAGCTCTTCCCACCCAAAGCTGAATGGCCACCGACGCTCGGTGTGGGCGTCACATTAACATTTGTATTTACATACACAGCTCACATTCCACAGCAACACAACAGACACTTTAACACAACAGAAACAATTTGTCAATGTACAACAATGCAAGTCATTTTCCATAACTTTCTGTCCTTAATGTTTTTTATTGAAAATCTTTAGTGCTGCATCATTCTTTGTTATACAAGTGTCTTGTTGGACACTGCAGAAACCCTGTCTCCGTTTTCAGTGACAAAGAAACTAGTGGAAAAACTGTCACGTTCTTCATAATCAATGGCAAACAGCTCCGAGAGATGTTTCATTGTTGCCGTTGTTGATGAGAAGACATCTCCAGATTAAATCGCGCCTCATGCCTCCCTGCTTCCACCCATCTGTCTTGTCAAAATGTAGATGTCCCTGGACCCCAGTGTTTTATTGACGGGCGTGCTGCAGTCACAAATCATGGTCCAGACTGCAGAATATGTGGCAGCACGGCTTAACTGAGTCATCGTGTTTTTACAGGCCTTGTTCCTCTTATCAGCCCAAAACCTGTGTGTGTGTGTTCCCTGAAAGCATGCTAATCTCCCCGGGTGATTGCATTGACCCCAGGCCATTGATTACACACCATCAAGGCTAAATGTCATTGGAACACAGGCGCTGACCATTTTTTTTGCATCCTGGCAGTTCTCTCATTCCCCCTCTCAACGAGCCCCATTTATTCCCCCCCCCAGTTGCTTTCTGCTGTGTGGAAAATGGGCTCCGACTGTTGCTGCGGCTTTTCAAGGCAGACCTGCTTTTATGATGAGATAAATCAGAATGGGATACATTTCATTTTTAAGGTTGTTTTTTTTCCCTGGTGGGTTTGATGTGGATTTTTCTTTTTTGCCTGAGTGACAAAGCAATTGTTCGAGGTAGGAACAAGCTGTTGCTACGTAACCTCTTTTTATGCTGTTTAATTTTCCTTTTTTTCCTCCCCATCGTTCACTTCTGGCTGTCACAACAGCTGTCGAGAGGTTGAGCGTTGTGGAGCCGCACTTTACTCTGCGGGCCAGCTCCAGTTTGACACCAGGTCATTTCAGTCTTTTCATTTTTTTTTTTCAAATTCCTATTCCTCTCTCTGAGCAGGTCGGCCAAGGCCAAACAACTGGATGCAATAAGAATAAGAGGAGGAAAATGCTCTCAACCTGAATTGCAGCTCTAATCTCCTCTGTGCGCTCTCTCCGCTCAGCCCTACGAGGAAAAACAAATAAATCTTTCATCTTCAGATAGAGGCAGACAGCTGGAGGCTCATTTCTTTGCCACGCTCTGTCACTGGTCTGCTAAACCACCCGGCGACCACTGGAATTTGTCCGTGTAGTTTGGAAGGTGACATCCATGAGGCAATATTACAGGTAGCTGGTTATTCATGTTTTTTTTGTGTTTTATATATAATTAAAAAACTATGTATTCAAAAGTCTATTTGCGATTCTGTTAGAGTGCGTACCTCTTACAATGCCCAAGCTCCACCAAATTTCACACACTCATAGATATCACTTCCCTTAACATGCCAAGTTTTCACCAAGATCCATGAATTACTCTCCTGACCCATATTACATCTTTTCGCCAAGTTTCGTGGTCATCCCACCTGTAGTTTTTGCGTAATCTTGCTACAATCAAACAAACTACCAAATGACTGAGGTGAAAACATAACCTCCCTGCCAGAGGTAAAAAGTCCAAACTAACATTTCAATCAGTATAAATAAATGTGCATTATATTAGCCTTTCGGTTCTTATGCTTTTGTAAATGCACTTTTCTAACCTACAGAGCTCTTCAAGCCAAAAGGTCTGTGATGACGCATTCACAGCAACTTAATTCTCACGTCTTTTCAGCCCAGCTACACGTCAGGAGGTTATTTGTGGCAGTTTTACTCCATTGAGCGCCGTTATATTGGAGTTCCTGCAGGTCAAGCTTTCAGCTGACCCGAGCTGTCAGTGAAATATCGAGCCGTCAAAGAGCACATACATGGAGGCACATATCAAAGGCTTCAGCGATGGGGCTGGTCAGCTGTGGCCTCTGTAATAACTCTGTCACCACCTTGGAAAGGTTGCCAGCGTAATGCACAGACATCCATACTCTAACCTATCTTTAGACCTATGGATTAATATTAGGAAATCAATGTATTAAAGTGGCACAGTTGATTGCAGCTTTTAGGGAGGAAACCCACATCCTGCCTGCTTAACTGTGGCTGCTTATATTCCACCCAGAATAGCACACATTTGTTGTTTTAATTTAAAGGAAAGCTACTTGTATTTCTAATCTTTCAGAGACAACTGTGACTGTGGTCATCTTAAATTCAGTGTGGTTTCAACTATGCACAAATGCCTATTTACCACATTTCTGCTGTGGTTCAGTATGTTTCCATCCTTTACTCAGTAGCCGTATTTTGAGTTTTTTCTTGTTACAGTAGCAGCAATATGTGGCTGGTATGAACCATAAGTCATGTAGAGCTCAGGACTGTCAACCGAGCTTCATGTGTATGTCTGAGCAATATTCTCCGAGCGGTAGCCGAGCAGCGTCTCTTTCATGGCAATACTTTCTACATACACTACAGTTCGTATCGTCTGTTTCTCTTCTATTCACATTCATATTTGAGCTACTCTACAGTATCAGAGCTATAAAACCTTTTCTCCTTCATGATTGTTTTCTAAATGTTTCCTTTTTTCATTTCAAGCACTGGTGCAGTGATTATCTAAACCTGCCTGTTTGTAATGAGCTGTTTTCTTGCAGCTCTCTGTAAAAGTCACCTGCAGTAATTCAGCCACGATGAGTCAAAGACCTGCTGCTGGATTCAATCTGAGGAACCCTGAAGCTGCGCCACCGCTGCTGCACAAAGAGCTGTTCACATGTTACTTTCAAAATTCAGTGGCGCTCGACTCAGATCTTATAGTCGAAAGATTTGATCGATTGATTATTCAGTTAACTTTTAAAGGTAACTTGAAGTAATTTTTCAATAAAAAAAAATACCAAACTTTACATTTCTTGTTTCTCTAAAATTCCAGTATTGTTGTTTTTTCCTGTTTGATATAAATATAAATTAAAAACCTTTTGGTTCATGACTGAAATTCGAACACTAAGTCACCTTGGTTTTAATTTGTCATCATTTTCTGACAAATTAAGCGATAATAAACTAGTCCCTTTAATATTTATGTAATCTTCTCTTCTCAACAGTTTGTGTTATTAATGGCCCCCTTTTTCTGTTCTGTCGAACCATGCGATCCAACTCGTCTGCCTTTCTGAACTCTCGAAGCAGAATTCCTTCTGATGACTTTGTCATGAAAGATCGAACCCTTCTGTTCTGTGTTCAGACTGAGCAGTTGATAATGGAGGGAAGTGAGAAAATTACTCCAGCACCAGAGCAAGTGTTCGGTCACAGCGAATCACACGGCTGTTGCTCCTCTGCCCTGCCAGCTTTATCTCTAGCTTAAAGGGAATTTTTCAGCTGGCTCCGAGCCCAGGAGTTACTTTGGGCCCGACCCGTTCTATTAACACAGCGTGTCGCCTCCCATGCTAATGACAGCAGGTGAAATGAGCCAATTCCTTTTTGGGTGCCGGAGACACTGATTTATGGAAAGGACTTCACGTTGGCTGACATCATCACACAAGTCTTTCTCTTTGGTTTTAAAAGGAAAACAAAACTGATGTTTGACTCGTTGCATCCTGCAGTTTCCAAAGGGATTTAAGGAAAACAGAAAATCTTTCAAACACTACTTCATTCTCTCTATAAAGCCGCTCTGGATGCTCCGCATGAAGTAAATTATCTTTTGAACGAACGTCAAAAATTGATTGGGCATTCACTTTAGTCCATTGTTGGACAAACAAAAGCAACAAGCCTGCGACAAAGCTTCTCTCCAGAAACACTCAGCAGGGATCAACATTTTCTTCAATACATGTGCTAATGTCATTAAATGTTGGCTTTAAAAATAAGCGCGGCACACCGGCACTACTGTGCAACAAGATGGAAAGTCAAAGCAAATGACCAACACAAAAAAATCGACATTGTTTGTTGGATTATAGACGAGGAGCTTTGTTAAAGGAGTTTCTTTCCTTTCTCAAATATTAGCAGGGAAGCTCACTGGCACACAGCTGCTCATAATAACCATTATTAGCCCCAACGGAATCACATGTGCCGTGATTCTAGACTCCCAGCTTCCAGTTCGTCCATTCACTTCCTTGTGATTCTTAAAATAGCAGCTCAAGAGGGACATCAGCACGTGAAGCAGCTGCTGTCATACACAGGGAATCATACACTGCTTCTTTCTGCGGGAATATAAAAAAACAGGGCTTATGACCTCTTTTGCAGCCAGCCACCAGAGGACAATCCAGATGATTTGAGGATCTGGCATGTCGTCCATCTTTATATACAGACTTTGACTCCTTTAAAAGCAGCAGCATGTGAAAGTTTTCATTTTTTCAGTGTAAGTATGTCAACATTGATGGATTTGCAACATAATATCTTCCAATATTCATGGTACCCAGAGGATGAACCCCACTGACTCTGAGGATCCCCTGAATCTTCTTGTAGTGACACCCTGAAGTGGACATTTTTCTACTTTTCTTGAAATATTTTACAAACATTGGTTTACCATGAAAATCAGACATTCTAGCAGAGGATGAGTTGTTGAAATGTTTCCTCCCTAAAATGTGTTTTTATTCAAATACCAGTAAGTGATTTTGTCCACTGTGGTGACACCTCACGGGGCTGCGAGCGTGGATGTAGACTCTCTGTACTTAAACCTCTCACTAGACTTTTCTGCATCAGTATGGAAATTATGACTGTGGCTCTTTTATAGAAGCAGGCTGGAAGGAATTACTTTCAGCATTTCCCGCCTGATATTATTTCACAGCAGACAGTATGTCAGAGGTTCGCATTGAAGCCTTGCAGCCAAAGAGACACAAGTTCCACTTCTGTCCCATATTTTTGAGGACTTACTTTACCATTCAAATTGATATATAAGTCTGGTGGTGTACACGTTTGATCTGCTAACATAGCGTGAATGTTTCAGTGCTGTCCACACCGCACGTTAAGGCCCCAGTCACAACTTTGGACATTAGAATAAATGCATTCATGTTTGTATCGAGACCTTTTTCTCCTCAACCCTTTGCATAGAAACGTTTTGGATCCTCCACTTGGTAGAATTGCCGCTTCTGTCAGGGAATGTAATCAATGAGAGCACCTGAAACCTTCTACTCTCCCACCTCTCTGCTTAATAATTCAACATCCAGCATAGCCTCTGTGGGCATTGACTGTGAAAGGGAGCGCATGACCTCCAGCACAGCAGCAGGTGGTATTCTGCTCGGGGGTTGCACTGTGCGCAAATTGATGATAACTTGCTTTTTCTCTTTTGTGCTATTTCGGTCGGTCTTTTGCTATATGGCTTTGGCGAATGTGAAGAAAGAAATATTACTGAAGGCATGAATCTATAACCACAAGCATATTAACATTGAGAAAATATAACACAGGGAAGATAGTGTTTTATTTATTTTATGCTAAATCACTCAATAAATGTGCACCACAATGAATGCAAAAATGTTCACGGCAAACATATATTAATATCTGTTAAAGCAAATGTTTCAAGTGTCCTACACAAGACCAGCAGCTGCTTGTAAATGCCACCTTGAAAGTGATAACAACTTTATAAAGCCTCTAACTGTCTTTAGAAATGTCTGTTGGAGTTGCTCACGATTCACAAACATTGAATCTGAACCAGTCGAGGACAAAACAAGTGACGCTGACCCGCAGGCTATAAATAAAATGAAATGTCAAAGGTCACATAGTAGGAGAATCTCATGCAAATGAGTGAAGAATCTGCAGAAATCGAAGGTGGCAGATTTTAAAATCTTTGAATTCTCTGAGCGCGAAAAGCACAAGTGCAACTAATGACATCAGTGATGGCTTCATTCCTATTAAGTGTCCCATTAGAGCAGGAGACCAGAGCTCAGGAGCTGGAATTCAGCCACTAGTAATGTTATTAATCACACCTGTGGTTGACAGACTGTTTCCTATAGGAAAGGCCGATACAGGAGAGTGTGACATCAATCAACTGCACGATCCCATCTGAGCTTAAATGAACTAGAATGAAAACATATATGTATGTAGCCTCTTTTAAAGCAACGTGGCAGTAATACAAAATATTTCATCTAATTTATTTACAAGGACAGAATTCTGGCAAATTTTCAACTGAGATGTTTTGAATCCAATGATGACGACAAGATGCCAGAAACAAATGGAAAAAGAAATAAAGGAAAAGAGAAAATAGAGCAACAGCATCAACACAAACTCACCAGTATCCACTATTCAGCACGTGTAACCATGCATGTAACACAAAGCAACAAGCAATACTGTTTACAACACATGTGCAGACATGCAGAGCAGCAATACAACGTGAATGAAGTATGATATACAATATTGAGCTACATAATATGTTAAAAGATGCAGTAACATGTTAGTAAAATGGTTATATCATACATCTAACACCTAATCCATGCAGCACAGCTATAGACTATAGAGGGTAGAAGCCACTCTGCAGACAAAGTACTGGTAAATTGGGCAAAAAGGACATTGAACAAGTAAACATCACGTCCAACCAGCAATAACAGGAATTAAAAATTATCCCAACTTTTCACTGCACACACTGTGACTATTTCATTAAAAAACATATTTTGCATCTAGTGAAAAATGTAGTATTCTGGTTTTATGCTGCTCCTCACTTTGTACGTTTACGTCTTGATTTATCTCTTAATGTAATTGTATGTTTGTGTGCTGTTTTCTCACTTTGTAATTTAGCCTGAGAGGACAAGTTTTAGTTTCGTTCAATCTCACCTCGTGCAGCAGAAACCCAGACCAGATTAATTGAATATCAGTGGCAATTATTTGATCATGTCGAGATGGCAGGGCAGTAATTGCATTTGTCAACTGACCGTTGAATCTCTGTTTTAGATTAAGATGTCTGGTGAAGCAGTTGGAGAGAGGAGAGGCTTCCCTCGCAGACCTCAAGAAAAACCTGGAGTATGCGGCGGCGGTGCTGGAATCCGTTTACGTCGAGGAGACGAGGTAAGAACACAAACAAGACAAAAGCTCCCTGCAGTGTATTAACCAGGTCCATTCACTGAGAACAACAGAACAGCACTGATGAAGGCCAGACTCTGGATAATGGATGACTGTCATTAGTGTGGCCATTGGCCTGTGTTGTAATTATTTGTTTCATTTTAACCATTCAGTGTGAGCTCTTCTACACACTGCAGCTACACTTACTTACATTGATCATTCATATTGTGACTGAGTATAAATATAAATATCTTCCCTCATTTGGTGTTTGGTGGAAAACGCTGTCTAACACGTAGGTACTCATCAAACCGTTCAGTTTTACCTTTAACTTGTCACCCATATATACTGTGTAACGGGTTTTTGATTTTGTGGCTGATGATTGTATGTCAATAGATGGATTCAGGTCCAGCGTATGAATAGGCTTATGGCATTATGTAAGCCTCTCGTCATCGAGATCTCGCCAGATTAGGGCCAGCGGTGGCATGACCACTCCAGGACGGAGGATGATGTACTATCCGGTGCAGAATCCATGTAGCGCCACGATTATCAGTGTGATGTGAATGCTTTTCTCTTTGCCATAAGAACATGTATTCAGTTCAGTGGGTGGAGACCAACAGGCTTTGCTCTTTATCCCTCGTACATGTCAACACAACAGGGTAGCTGTGGAGAATTATATCACGTAGTTGGATTTGAATCATGGTGTTTCAAGAGGCCTGGGATGTTTTGATGTTACATAAGAGGTGTTATTATTTGGCGGACAGCTCTGGGTTTTAAGTTTGATCCCCTATGAAAGTAGACCTGGTGTAAACTATAAATATGTTAGTAAGCCTGTGGTCTCTTTCCTTTCCTTTATTTCTTTTTCCATTTGTTTCTGTCCTTTTTCCACTCTCTCCCTTCTCCCTTGTGTTCAGACGCTTGGTGGACACAGAGGATGAGCTCAGCGACATCCAGTCGGAATCGGTGCCCTCAGAAGTGCGGGACTGGCTGGCCTCCACCTTCACTCGCCAGATGGGCCTGATGCTGCGGCGCAATGAAGAAAAGCCTCGCTTCCGCAGCATCGTCCACGCCGTTCAGGCTGGAATATTTGTCGAGAGGTGTGTGCGATGCACAAGAGCACAGACCACACTGGCATGCAGTTAGAAGTCAAACAGATTATCACCTTTATATTTCCTTCTCTGATGTTGCTGATCTATCATTGATCAAAACAAACCAGAGTAGCCAGGAGCAACTTAAAGCAATTCTATCAACAGCTTTAGTTTGGTCTTGCATAAGAAATGGACATTCACCCTGCCCTTGTGGGATTTGGGACTTTTGCTGCACGTACACTTTACATTACTGACATTTTTTGCTTTGGATGAATTTCCGTTTTATATGAAAATTGAAAAATACGTTGGGGCTTGAAAAGTGCTTGATTTAGATCATCCATCACACATTATAACTGCAATATATATATATATATATTATTAACTTTATCCATTTTGCTATGTAAAAATTCAAGGTTATTGTTGATTGGTTTTGCATACATATTAATAAAAAAATTTTGCAGCTTAAGAAATGGGGGAAATATTTCAAAATTCCAAGCCCCACGTCTCGTTTTAAAAACAATGCTACGGCCCTTTTAAAAGTTCAGTCTGCTGCAAATATATCTGCATGACTCAATCACCTGAGTCGACCATATATCATTACGGCCTTGGCAAGCCTGGCTAAGCACAATCATTTACAGAGTTACATCAGCTCCCTCTCCGAGGCTGTGCTTTATCACACACTAACATGCATTTGTTGCTGTAATCAGGGGCAAAGCAAGACTCCTAGCACAGAGAGGGCAGAGCCTCCTCACAGGCCCCCTCTGATAAAGTCATTTTAATATTAACAATGGAAAATAATGCCTACATATAAGCATTAAACAAAATTGTTCTGAAGAACTGAAAATAAAAAGGGGTTGCAAGTCATGTTCAAATGTTTCAGCACCAAGGACAGAGCATGACTTCTGACAGTTCAGCACCACAGCAGATAGACAGCGACAGTCACATAAACATAAAATATCAGTATACAGCACCACAACATTCAGACATAGAATTGATAATGACTAAATGGCAGATTCAAATACATAGCCTACCATCTACAACACCACAGGCAGTGACACAGACAGGCCTGAGATACAGTAAATGTACAAGAAACATCAAAATAACAAAACGTTCTTAGTATGTTAATAGTCTAAAAAGTAAAATTATGGCTGTTACACTCACCAGTTTATTCTTTGCTCATCCTGGTGTCATCCAGTTGTGTGCACCGGCCCTTTCCATACATTAAAATGATCAAGACGGAACGATCAATTGTTTATCCAGTCAGTCATCAATCAAAGAAATATTGGGTTTTAATGCACCTGATTTGTATTTTCTCTTCATTTTACTGCCTATATAAAATAAAAAAAACACACTCAGTAGTTAATGTTAAAGTTATATTGTAACCTGTCACTAAAGCTGTGCCAGTGATTTAGGGACAGACTCTGCAGTAGCTCGCAAGCGCCCCTACTCAGCGTGGGCCCCGGTGCAGTAACACTCTCTGCCACTAGGGTCGCTCTGAATGTTTTCTGAATTTAAAATGAAGATTAACTGGAAAAGAGGAAGAAAAAGAGTGAAAATGAAAAGATGGCCAGATGCATTTTTGGAAACTATTACAAGACTTTTAGTTTCTAAACGATAGTATTCATCCCAAAAAAGTATTGCGATGTTTAGCAATGCACACAACCTTCCAGATAATTCTAAATGCTTCACTAAGTCTCTTGGGGAATTACTCAGCCTGTTTTTGCATTTGTGATTAAATTAATCTACATTTCAATCCCTTGTTTTTAATAAAGCTTTAAACATTTAGCATGTGACCAAAATACAGACTTTTCCTAATGTACCCGTCTTTTAAAAACAGATTCCCACTGTGTGTTGTGTTGGTTTGAAGGTTATAGTGAGTCTTGGTGGGGAAGCTTCCAGGCTGTGCTCTGGGACCGGAGTTGTAACCTCTGGTGTTTACACTCAGCGGTGCGTTTCATTTGATGTTTTTATCTCATCCAAACAGGATGTACCGACGTACCTCCAATATGGTGGGACTCAGCTACCCCCCTTCTGTCATATCTGTGCTTAAGGTATTAACATGTGCACACACTCTTGAGCAGAAGCAAGCAGATAGGAAAATAACAACTTTAACCAAACAAAGACACACACACACACAATAACTGATCTGTGATGGGGCATAATTTCCATAAGGCCCTGGTGGCATTGCTCCCGTCACTTGTTGTTTTAGGTCTATTGCATATTTATATGTTCATCTGAGTCTCCTTCAGTTAGTACAGGGTGACCTTCCTTATCGGTGAAGGTTGTTGGGACTGTTTGCAACCTGAAATAAATACCTGCAGACAAAACTCAGCGCTGAAGATATGTACTGAAAACTGTGTATTTGGATAATATTTGTATTTACAGTAATAACTGAGTAACTGTGAGTTTAACCGAATAGTTTAGATGAAAATATGTGTCAAAGAGTATCAGATTAAAAAAACTGGTTCACGTAGCATGTCTGTTTTTGTTGTTATGCAATTTTATTGGAAAGCACAACAACATATATAGATTTTTTTCGTAACTTCATTGTTTTGCAACTTATATTGTCTAAGGAGAAACATGTCATCGTATATTTTTTTTCTCTCCCCTGCACAGCATGTTGACAAGTGGTCGTTTGACGTTTTCGCTCTAAATGAGGCCAGCGGGGATCACGCACTTAAATTCATATTCTACGAGTTACTCACAAGATACGACCTCATTAGCCGCTTCAAGGTAAAGTCACGAGGATAATAAAGCACCACAGTCACTGCAGTACTTGTGTTCATGTCATTAAAATGAGGAGAAACTAAAAATATGTAGTAAGGACGATGACCCTGCACCAGGTCTGATTTAATGGAAATCAGATAACTCACCTCTCCTTCCCGCTCAAGAGTTAGACGATGCATTGACAACACAAGGGGAGGTTGAAAATACTTAATCTTATACTGGTGAAGCTCATTTACCACAACACTTGAAGGTCCAGCATCTGAGGGAAAATGACACGGGCAATGATGCAGACCTGAGCTAGAGATTGTGACCTGGAGCAGCTTAAATAACGATCCATGATTTCATGACATCAAATTCAGATTCCCAGGAAGTGAAGTGACATGTGCTCATTATTAAAATCTGCCTGTAGAGGTCATTTACTGTTCATTTGTCCATCATCAGATCCCAATCTCCGCAGTGGTGTCATTCGTGGAGGCCCTGGAAGTAGGATACAGCAAACATAAAAACCCCTACCACAACCTGATGCACGCTGCTGACGTCACGCAGACTGTACATTACTTGCTACTCAAGACTGGCATGGTGGTGAGTGCTGCACAAGCACATTAGATGACACAGTGTTATCAGCATCCACTCTACAGAAACCAGTGGAACAGGCTTGTTTAGTTCCGAGAAAAGAAGCTCACTGAGTTGAAGCTTAATCGGTGGAATCAGGAGGATCTTATCCACGTGCTACTGCAGAACATCTCTGTCAGCTGATGTATGCGAGCCTGACTGCAGCGTTACCCAACATGCAGCTTCTCAACATGGCTTCATTCTCCTTTGGAAATGCACAAAATATTCTATCCTAAAAAACAAAAACACAAGTTACCCAAGAAAAAAAAAACATAATTCAATCCCAGTTTTGCTCAGAGCAGGTTTTTGAACTTCAACCCACATCTGTCAAAATGTCACACATCTGTCAAAAGTCACTCTTTCAACATTGGAAGTCAAATATTTTCTGTTGCTGTGACATTGCTTCATTCCTACCCTTTGTATTTCATCTTGCTTTTGTTCTTCTTTAATCTTACTGACCTAAATTTCCCAGCTTTGCTCCGAAGTGGCTTTAGGGTCGTTATGATGCTGCATTTATTCAAAAAAACAAACAAAAAAACCTGCTGAGTTTAAAGTCCCCAACCAGCCGAGCAGCCGGCCGCCCCCTGTTCCCATTGTTTTTATTTCATCACCTTAATAAGGTGGCTGCGACAGCTGTCGACATGGTGTGTTTCTTTGGCCAGTGCCTCCTGAAGTAAACCACATTACTGCCAGAGCCACAGACTCCCGGGAGAGCTGCGGAATAAAATCTATCATCTTGCAGGTCCTCCAGACTCCATTAAATCAACAATCAACAGGTCATTCATAAAGAAGGCCCGTGAGGAAACATACTGGGGGATGGATCGGGCATCTTGCGCCCATCACCCCATTCTTAATGAGTCTGCCATCACTGTTGATTAGTCACCAGTATCGACTGTGCTAAATCCCCACTCTGTGGACGTGAGTGCACTCAGAACATGCACATCTCAGAGGAAAATGCCCACTCACAGGTGTGAGGATGCTGCTGACATCACAGGTTAAACATGTATACAAGCATTCATTTCTATATGTTGAGCATGTTGACGTATGATGTAACAGGTAGTTTCTGTTTCTTTTTTTCCAATTAAAGAATTAAAGAGCATCTGTCATTTAGTGCACTGAACTTAAATTTGAATTGTTTTAATCTTTTGGCTCTATTTGGTCTTTGAGGCACTACATTTAAAAAGAGATATGCAAATTAAGTTTAATCTATTAGCAGAATATTAGTGGGCGATTTTACTAATCAAACAATCCTGTTTAAAGCCAAAAGGCAAAACCTGGTTCGAACTGATGGTAAACTTAATATCTTTGGGTTTTTAACCATTGGTTATAGGCAAAATCTGACATTTGAAGAGAACATTTGAGAAGAAATAACTATTGTCTTACATTTTGTAGTCAAACAAATCCCTGAACAATCATGACAAATATTAGATACATAAATAGTTGTAGCCCTATATGTATGTTTTCATCAAACTTGCCGCAAGAACATTTTCTAAAAATATCAAGCCATTCCTTCAACAGTCTCTGACGACTTTCACATTAAAATCTGCTAGCACCTAAAAAGGTTTAAACTCTGTGAAGGGATTTGTATTCTTACTTGTGACAGCATTAACTTACTTACCTGACTTTTTCATTTATATTTGGTAACAGTGACAAATCAAACAGAGACGTGAGAGGGAGAGAAGACGGACGAGTGTTGAAGCGACAGTTCAAAATGTGATTCTCAGTCGAGCTTGTCTTATCTAAAGTTTCCTTTCGGATTTTCTGACCTTTCCTCCGTCTCCTCCTCCCCATTTGTTTCCTCTCATCCCGACGGTAATGTGTTTCTCGTGCCAAATACTTCCCCTCCTCATCCTCTATATCACTTTTCACCTCCACATCTTCATGGCATGATGTACCATTTCCTGCGTCCCCCCCTTTTTTCCGTTCACTGGCTTCTCATTTCTCTCCTGTAATTTCTGGCCATTCTTTTCTCTTGTCTCCATTACTTTCCTGTTCCCTCTTTCCCGTCGATGTCTCTGTCTTTTCCATCTCATTGCCTCCCCCTCCTCAACACCCTTCTCTCTTCTACATGCTCCTCTTTATATCCTTCCCCTTATCTTCACCTTGCCATTGCTTCCTCACCCCCCCCCCCCCCTTTCCTCTCCCTCCCTTCCTCTCCTCTATCTCTGCCTGCAGCATTGGTTGACTGAGCTGGAGATCTTTGCCATGATCTTTGCGGCGGCAGTGCACGACTACGAGCACACGGGGACCACAAACAACTTCCACATTCAGACAAGGTAATGGATCATAAAATCAAAAATGCATGGCACTGACTCAGCCGATCAATGTTTTCATTTACAGCATGGGGGCTTTATATTCACACTGAGATCGCCTGCGGTGCAATAATGAGGCCGGGACAGGACGAGAGTCCATATGAACTCCAAACCTCCGGCAGAAAAGGAATAAAAACTCTTCTCTGGGACTCAAACTTGACATTGTCTTTGATAAGAACTTGAAAAGATCAAGAAAGATAACACAATGGGTCATGAAGTTTATAACCTATTCATTTTTATTTTGTACATCCTATGAATGAAACTTCATATTTTTTAGTTACATTTTCTTTTTTGTCCTCCTTATAATTGAATATTAAAACATTCTAAGATTTTGCATTTTGCTGGAACTTAACCTTGCTACCTGCAAATTGAAATAAAGGAAAATGACCCAATGAACAAAACTCAATGAGGAAAATACACACAAACCTGATCATATTTATAATTAAGTAAAACATTTATTAATGTATTTTAGTATTAATATCCAGTGGTCTGTTCTTGCCTGTGGTGGTTTAAGGCTGTCCTCCCAATATGAACCAGTGAGAGAATGCGGCTCTGCTTTCATCTTTTGACTGACAGGTCGGACACAGCGATCCTCTATAACGACCGCGCAGTGTTGGAGAGTCACCACGTCAGCGCAGCGTACCGCCTCCTGCAGGATGACGACGAGATGAACATCCTCTACAACCTGTCCAAGGACGACTGGAGGTCAGAGAGACACGTACTTGAGCAGATGAAAGAGCTGAGAGACAGTAGAAGGGATATAAAGAGAAATCACACAAAACAATGTATAAATCACCTCTTGTGTTTCAAGAAAAAGAACCGTTGGAGTCAAAATCTGGAAATTTTAAAACTTTGTATTATGTGTGATATTAAATGAAAGGAGACTGATGTTCCTGGTGTGAGATGGGACTTGCCAAAGCACGTTATTAGAAATGGCTCTGATGTGTTACGTGCTTTCATTTTCCTTAGCGACTTCCAAAATGAGTTGGCTTCCATCATCTGTGGGTTTGACAGTCCGTCATACAGCACAGGGCTCATGTTTTTCCACCTCTTTGTTTTCTCTCCTTTCTTTTCATCCAGAGAGCTGCGGGCTCTGGTGGTGGAGATGGTGCTGGCTACAGATATGTCCTGTCATTTCCAGCAGGTGAAGGCCATGAAGAACTTCCTACAACAACCTGAGGGGTCAGTTGTCTTCTCCCCCGCTGCTGTTTCCACTCGCTGCCCATCACCCCAGCACTTTAAATCTCCATTAACCCTGCAATCAGCTGCTGTTTACCAACCGCCCACTGTTTACAACCCAATTAACCCTGCCCTGAAGAGTGCGCTGGAGAAACACCATAAATATTCATGTTCCGTATTGGCAGATCATTGTGTTTTCACTGAGAAAATCTGAAATCTGGTCAAGCACAGGCAATATTAGAAGAATCAAAAATGAGAAAGGGTTGCCAGACACCAAAAAAGCCGTTAGTTATTTGTTAAAGCATTTTTCCAAGTAGAGGAGCGAGCAAAAGCTGGAATGGCGCTCGGAGTGCACACGTCTGCCAAGACCCAACAGTCTCCAAATGAAAACACATTTATATTCACTAGATCCAGTTTTTTCGTTTGGATCTGCACTAAATTGCACACACTCGTAAATATCAGTCACCTAAACATACTTGATTTCTATAAAATCATCGCCCTCGAATGCGTCTCTGAGAAATCCATTAAATTGTTGACACATTATCGCTCCATGTTAAAGAAAGTGAAAAATAAGTCCTGGATTCGCCCCCTGATAGTTCTCTCTCTCTCGGGTCATGATCCACCCCTCTGCAAAATGTCTGCGTAAATTTTGTGTATTTCTGCTAACTATCAAATAAATAAAATCTCCTTGGTGGAAGCACTGATGTAATCACAAGTAAACAAGCATATAATGTAGAGCTGCAAAAATGTGTTGATTGATTGATTAATGCAATTTTTGCTAATGTAGTGTGAATCCATTAAGTGGCCAAATGTATGTTATTCATAACTATATACTTTACAGTTTACTTGGATAATGTATTGTCCCTCATAAGATTAATATTTCCCTGAGTGGAAACGCGAGGTAACAGGACCATTCAGAAGTTTGAAGTTGTCCTCAGGCGTCATGTTGTACTTTAAAATACTATATTGAGAGGAGAGGCTGGTGATACGGCTCAGTGAGTTGAAGGACTGCTTGGGAGCTTTAGGGTTGTGGGCTTGATCCCTGTGAGGTGCATTAAATTTTGAAATCCTGTATGCGAAGGAAATTCAAAAATCTCTAAGAAACACAGCTCGAGAGTCTGTAAGAGAACTCTGCTGGAGTTCTGTGTCCTGTATCAGTTCAGTATATTGAATTTTCGAGTTCCAGCACCTGAAGTAAACATTCTAAGACTCTATAGGAAGTGAGAGTCAGTTGTCTGACCTCACGTCTCATGGTGGTGGAGGACTGGAAGGTTTGAGGTTGTGAGTTTGATCCTTATGAGGCTCAGTGAATTTTTAAAGTCCAAGCACCTAAAGCGAAAAACTGAAATAAACCCCTTCTCCTGCATTATAGAGAAGCTCCTGGTGGCGCGGAGGGTTTGTTTGTGACTGTGAGGCATCAGTCTGCAGTTTCACATTGAACAGCGCGAGAGAGAAGTACGAGAGAAGTACGAGGTTGTGTTGAGAAAAAAAGCTAACAAATTAAACGTGTTTATATAGAAAGTATAATCAGTATGTGCACTGCGGCTCTGCACCACCTGCCGTCTGCAGAAGGTGACTGATGGTGAGTTTGTAATGACCTGGAGGTCCACTGCTGGAAAGCTACACAGGAAAACCCACACACCCCCACACACACACACACACACATTCGTGCACACATTATTGAGAGATTGCACTCTGCCGGAAGCTCTAATGCTGAACAGACTCTAATGTCAAGTAATTTAAACCAGTGTGCTGCAGGCCTGCTTACTGTGCACTTTAACATCCAATCTGCCACAAATGGAATTGTAGGAAATCGGAGCCGCTCACCTTTGTTTAACCTTGTGCTGTGTGTTCTCATCCGTGCGCCTGTTTTCCATATCGCTCTGTGTATGTCCGGTCATGCGTCAGGCCATTGCACACGATATATTTCGATATGGTTATCAGGTCGTCTCTCAGACACCAGCAGATGTGTGATGAGGTGAGATGATGCATTTTCACACTGTTTCAGAGGAGAAAACCGATTAGTCTAATGAAGGCAGTGGGATGGAAAAAGACCCCCCCCCCCCCCCCCCCTTCATGTTTGGATAGACATGTAGGTTGTTGCTATTTGCGTTCATGTTTTCATATGCATGCTGATAATTGACATCTATGCTGTCAGGGGCGGTTCCAGTGGCAAGGTCAGGGGGGCACTGGCCCCAGCTGGAATCTGATTGGTCCCTGAAGTGCCCCTGTGCGATCAGTATTTATTTGATTTTTTAATTTTTTTAACAAACAAGTTACTTCCTATTAATACTAACAACGAATAGGACAATTTGTTAAGAATGTTTTATTTCAATATTTAATATTCAATGTTGTGTGGCTTTGGTCAAAGCTACAGAGCTAACAGTAAACAAGGAATGACTTGAATGTGTAAATTACTGCATCAGTAACTGTGCATGGATGTTGGACATAATATAGAAACATCCTCGATCCGCCACTGCACACTGTCTGTGTTTTGCATGCGTCATCAGTTTTATGATTTGAGCATCTCTGCAGGGAATCTACACCATCACAACATTTCTATGTGTGTATTATCCCAGACCTTCTAAAACAACGTTTTTAAACTGAATGTGCTGAAACCCACTGGCTGAAGAACAAAAAGTGTGGAACTGCCCCCACATGTCATGTCTGGACTATTAACAGAAAAGTTTCCCTCCTCTCTGACCCTTTTATTACGCTGCTCTTGCACAGAAAGTCAATTTTTCGCTGATAGATTGCTGCAGAGACATTTACAGCTGTGCCACATTTTTCCCATTCTTTTTCTTTATGACTGACTGAACTGTCATCAGGGACACTCGGTACCTTGAGAGTTTTCTTTTATCTTTTTCCTATTGGTATTTCTTTCAATGACCGTGTCCCTGATTTGTCTGGAATCTCTGTCTTCTGATGTAGCTTTTACCGGAACATCGACTCCTCAGACATTGAGAGATTGTTCCTTCCAGATAGATGCGCTTTCAACTCAAACATCTGCCATTAGACACGAATCATCTTATTTTGATGAACTTTTTGAATAAAACAGCTGCTCCAGTCTTAATGTAGATGACATTAACATTGGGTCAAACAGCTTGTTTTATCCAAAATAGACTGTATAACAATAAAACTTCAGTGAATAGAACCAAGCAAAAACCGCAGCAAATGTACAACAATCTCTGGTGGACTTGAGTTTTAAATGTTGTGTATCTACTCTGTGTTTTTAGCATTGACAAGCCCAAAGCCCTTTCCCTGCTGCTGCACACTGCAGACATCAGCCACCCGGCCAAAAGATGGGACCTCCACCATCGTTGGACCACCTCCCTCCTGGAGGAGTTCTTCAGACAGGTGAGTGGACGTACGGGCCAGGTCACAGAGAAGTGCACGGACGGCGGAGCCAGTGTGTGTGTGTGAGCTTCTGATGCATGTAGAGAGAACATGCTTTTGGCATGACACATACACACAACTGTAACATGCATATGCAGTATAATATTTAATAAAGTGTTTCAGCAGTTCCTGTTTGCAACATATGAAATGATCCTTGCAGATAACTCCCTCTGGGTTTCTTTGATTCTGGAGAAAACTTTAAATCGTTATGATACAAATTCTGGAGCTTTAAGTTGCCTTTTCTATAATTACTACGTTGGATGTTTCATCACAATAAACATTGCAAAGAAAATAAAGTCTTAAAATATGCATGTTATGGTTGCATTTTCTGTTTTGCCTCAGTAACTCACTAAATGAGGAATTTCTGGCTCATAATCCAGTTTTTGGGAATTGATGGTTCCTTTTGCTTGAAAACTGGTAAAACAGATTCCCAGAGAAACAGGAGACTTTTTTGTGAAAAGAGAAAACATGTGAAGCTGAATAATGAAACATGGCACCAGTCTATATCAGTGTCCAAATAAACCAGGCCATTGAGCCTTGGAGCCCTCGAGCGCGACAGTCGAGTGAAACGGCTGAAAAGAAAACAGACATCATTCATGTCGCTGACAAACCTCATCACAAGGTCCATTCACAAGCCTTTTTTTCTGAACACTCCAAGAAATGTTCGTAGGATCGTCAGGTTTCTTTCATTCAGCTATGAAGTAACACCTTGAATGAAATGATGATGCTATTAGTGATTAATGATTGTTCTCTGATGGCTCTTTGGCACAAATCTACCCCCCAGAGCAGTTTAAAAGGGTTTCTATCAGTAAGACATGCAGCCATGTCTAATCAGGTCTAATTACAGACACTCTGCTCTCATCACAAATGATGCCATGGCAGATTAAAATGTAGAACATTAACTCTTTGATAAAACAATGCATTTGACCCTAAATAATACTGTGTAATGGCAACTGTCAGGCAGGAAGGACAGATGTTAAACTGGTGCCACATTGCTTCAATATCGTCCATTATTAATCCACATTGTGCTCATTATCAGTCTGATTGTTATTGTGGCTGCTCTCACAAGGCCTTTGTCTCTGGGGATGTGGCTGGCTGATAAATAGCGTCTGTGAAGAACATTGCCTCGCTCCCGACTCCACATCTCATCTGTTTGTGACAAACCAGAAGAGAAAATGAAACACATTTGTGGCCCAGAAGCACTTGAGGCGGGAGCCAGACAAATCAGAAGCCTGTTGGTAGAAGTGTGAGCATATGGCGAATGTATGGTGGTGGTGTGTAAGCGGATAGTGTAAGTGTGTGTTTATGGGTGAGTGCACGGACTGTGTGTGTGTGTGTGTGTGTGTGTGTGTGTGTGTGTGTGTGTGTGTGTGTGTGTGTGTGTGTGTGTGTGTGTGTGTGTGTCTGGAGGGCGGGGTAATATGAAAATGATTTGGACGTTTTATTTCTAGGGGGACAAAGAATCAGACCTCGGGCTTCCCTTCTCACCGCTCTGCGACCGAAAGTCAACAATGGTGGCGCAGTCCCAGATCGGTGAGTGGCCACTCCCACATATAAACAAAACCTGTGCATGATGATTGCAGATGTACACGATTTCTGCTTAAGCACGAGCTGACACCACGCATCGATGGCCACAGCGTGGAGGCCAATTAGTGGAGACGTGTGTTCGAAAGTGGTATTTTACAGAGTGAAAAACACATATTGACGTATTTTTTACTATTTATTTCACTCATTCTACAGAAAATATGTAAAAGTCTGTAACCTGTCTTTAAAATGGACGATGTTTCAGAGCTCTACGTGATCAAGGTTTTCATGGGAGCTCATGTTCTTTGCAGGATCGCTGATCTCTCCTTAGCTCCCCCATAATTTGAACCATTCTAAATTCACTAGACACAGATGTTTGTTTGGATCTGCACCAGATTTTACACTCATAAATATCATTCTGCTTAACAAGCCTGACTTTCAACAAGATCTATGAATTATTCTCTGAGAAATCAATGAAAATGTTGAAGAAAGATTTCCTGCATCCGCACCAAAGTTTTACATTTACATTTACTTTTTTATATCCTAACCCTTTCCTCCACAGAATTTATGGAAAGCAGTTGAGTAGTTTTTGTGTAATCCTGCTAACTAGCAAACAAACAAACACAGACGGAAACATAAGCTCCTTGGCCGAGGTAGTAAGGAATATAGAAATGCATAAATTGACGCTGTGCTCTGAATCTGTCAATATCTTTGTCACCAGGGTTCATAGACTTCATCGTGGTGCCCACCTTCACTGTGCTGACGGACATGATGGAGCGTATCGTCACTCCGCTCATCGACGAGGCCTCCCAACCCGGTCTCGCTGGGTTCCGACGATCAAGGTGAGCTGCAGCACTTCCTCCTTCTGCTGCATAAAAAAAGTTATAATGTATTGCTCAGTAGCAGGATGAGTCGGTGGAAGTGAGTTAAATCTTTTTAATAAACCAGTCCAGTTAATCAAGGATGGAAAATGTACTGTTTTTCTACCCTTCACCTCTCAAACCTTCTGAGAAACTACACGCTCGATGACGTGATTGAAGCTCAACAGCTTCTCCGCAATAGCAGCATATCTAATGAAAGTATTAAAAAACAGCAGATGAGTCTCCCATGAGTAATCCATTCCTGTGCGTGTAAATGTCTCCACCTTTCATCAGGCAGAGCCACACACCTTGAAATTGATATTTTAGAGATGCTAGACAAGTTCGCCTCACCATCCCTGATCAGGAGTGGGTGTCGGCACCCGATTGGCATACACAATAGCCTCTCCAGATACAAGGGGAAGTGATTCTGTCACCACAGGCTTCATTAATTGGCTCAATACTCTTGCTGCGGCCACGTACTAAACGAAGTACGTTCCGAGGGTGCTCCAAACAAGAAAGGACCCCTGCCCTTGCGTTTAAACTACTCAGAGAACAAGCACCTGAAAAGTTTTTTGTGTCGCCAGTTTAAATGTCACTTTCTCGAAAAACGGGATGATTAAAGTGGTATTTGGGGAGTCTGGCTCTGTATCTTCCATCGCACCTGCACGTCAATATCAGCCTCCCGGTCCTCCTCAACAGGCGTCATTAGCATCGCTCAGTGGGCCTCCAGTCACAGCTATCCAGGTGGAAATCTCCGATAGTGTCGCCGTGCAGTCTCCTTGTCTACACAAACACACCTGGGTGCTCATGGGTTTCCTTTGACTGTTTCTCCGCAGCGTTTATAGCTGTTTTCAATCATCCGTAACCGTGACCGCTCGCTCTTTCTGCCTCTGTTTATCCTCCAGTCTTTCTTTTTTCTTCCTCTTTCAAATTGCCTCTGAATCTGTCAGCTTGAACGTTTTTTTATCCGGGCGTTTTGGCGTGACTCGATATCTCAAAAACTATTGGATGGATCGCTATGAAGTTTTGTACAGACATTCGTTGCATTCCGACACTGTGCTGCTGTAACTGCTCTGGTGATCTTCTGAATTACCCTGTAGTGACACCATGAAGTTGATATTTGTCATTTCAAGAGAAATGTTGTGACAGCTATTGGAGGCTTTAACATCCCTAACATGATGGATTGGAGTAACGTTGTTGTTAATCCCTTAACCCAGCAATTTAGTGTCGCACTTTTATAAAGACCTCACAAGAAACCCATTAAAGAAAGAGTCCCTAGCGTGGGTCACACTAAACCAAACAAAACAATGTACGTTAATTGTTGTTTAAATAAATCTTAACAAAAATTACAGCAAATTTGTGAATGAATCTAATTAACTCCCTGAAAAGGACATTATTTATCTGTTCTCACAGACTGAGTCGTTCCTTTGACAAGTAAACTGAATGCCATGTGTTCATCTAGCGCCATCATCTGGTCAAAAAGAGAATTTGTCCATTACCTGCAGAACGAATGAAACATGCATTGACATTATCATGCTAACATCCTACACTAAGATGTTGAACATGCTCATTACTGGTTAAACATCAGCACATTGCCACCTGCTGGCCAGTTAGCATGCTGACCTCAGCATTTAGCTCAAAGCTCCACCTCCCTGAGCTGCTAGCTTGGCTCTACCCTCGTCTTGACTCTAAACTCTCTTCTCCCCCTCGTTTTGCTCCGTCCAGTCTGAACAGTATTAGCTCGGATGAGGTCAAACGGCACAGCGTGAAGAGCATGGGCTCCGACAGCAGCTCGTCAGGACAAAGCTCTCTGCTGACGCTGGACATGAAGAACTTCAAGGCCCTGTGGAACGAAGAGGTTTATCAGAACAGAGAGAGGTGGAAAACGCAGGCCACTAAAGGTACTGTTCACACACACAACTTCTTAAAGTACAAACTAAGGGCGGCTTCACACCAAAGAGTCCAGTTCCTGGTGCAAACCAGTGTCAGCATGATACATAGCTTCACTGGTCCAAGGGGGTAAAAATACAACAATCCCAGTTTCTACCTGATTATGGTAAGACCACACACAGATGCACGCTAACCTGCCATCACACTCTTTGTGACCTCAGAGGCGGAGGAGAGAGCTAAAAAGGAAGAGGAGGAGCAAGCTCAGCAGGAAGACACTATGGAGCCCCAGGAGGGACAAACGGAATCAGAACAGCCTGAACCAAAGGAGGACCAATTGGAGGGGGAGGCGGCCGAGTCGGCAGAGGTCAGCACACCGCCAGACGGTAACACGGGGGAAACAGAGGAGGGAGATCAGGCCGAGGGCGCCACACACAAGAGTCCGTCTCTGCATAACGGTATATTCCTTTAACTGTGTCATCCCATAGCCAAACTAAGAGACATGATGTAAATCTGTGGTGAATGTTCATCCACATCTCACCACACTGTCTCTAACCCTTTTATCAGCACAACAGTGGATATTTGTGTTATCTCCCTTCTTCTTGAACCTAGTTTCTTTCATTTTATCACAAATAATTCAGAGATTCTACAAGAGGTGTCACTGTCATGTGTTTACAAAAGTAGCAAAAAGGGTTGCAAATCATGAAGGTTTCCATTCATGAATATCTTTTCTTTTCTTTTTTTTTTTGCTACTAATCAATGAATCATTTTTTCTGGTCTTTTAATTTTGTAAAGCCAAAGATGAAAAGTGGAAATGTCTTGTTTTGTCCTGTCAACAGTTTAAAATCCAGAGATATATAATTTTATTCGTCAAATCCTCAGAATCTGAGAAGCTGCAACCAGCAATTATTTCGTGATTTCTAGTTTAAAACTTTATTAGAAATGTTCCTATCATCAAAATTGACAGTTTCCTTTTCTGTTGAACAGATTTATTATCAATTAAATTAATTTTGTGAATGAAAAGTGTTTGAAAATACTGGATTTTATCTTGTCTCATTTATTTCAGTGGGTTATTTTGAATTCTTTGGTTCCCCACTGGAAATTAGAATAACTTTGGGTTTGTTAACTTGTTGACTGATCCGGTTCCTGGTCAGAGACGTGTAAAAGGTTATTTTAAGATAGAGGATGATTTCAGGATTTCACCCACCTGCGTCTGACAAAGACTATTTGGACTTTTCAGGAGAGTTGTCTGAAGGAGCTGAATCTACAGAGGATGAAGAAAATAAAAACAAAAGTGTCGATGGTGAGTTTATTTCTGCAGCACATGACCATTGACGTTTTTATTGCACCTAAAAAGTGAAAACCAATGTTTCCCTCCCTTATATGTTGAAAATGTTGAAGTTATCATATTAATCATAGGAAATATGTCGATTTCTCTACGTCAGCCACTTCTTTATGTCTCTTGATATAATATTTGTCTCAAAGCAGAGGTAGCGATGGAATAGTCGAGCTGTAGATAATCAACAGCATCACCGGACCCTGAACCTGTTCTTCTCACTCGACTGGGAGAGCTCCACCCAGACTCACTTCAGAGGGAAGGCCATCAGTTGGACTGTGTCGCCCTCTTCAGGGCTTCAAGAAACTCACACCTTCACTTCCATTTTTGTGTCCTAATGATGAATAGTTTTTACTTTTCCTGTGTTTACACTCCGACACTCTTGTATGCAGAGTTTGTGGCTCGACCCGTGTGCATGATTCCTCCCTCTCTGCTTATTGATGAAGACAATACAGAAGATTTAATGATCTTAAGGTGATGAGGGTTTGAGAGGAGCCTTTTTAAAAGACTGACACTGAAAATATTTTTTTAGTTTGCCAATCTTTTACCCAACACATCCACAGACATGTAGCCATCGTACAAATCCCACTCTTTACTCTATTTTTCTCTCTCTGCACTCATTTGTTAGATTTCAGCATCACATTTGTCATTTGTTTTTTGTCCTTTCAAATTAAAACAGAAGTGCTTTTTATTGTGGAAAATGCAGGATAAATGCACATGAAAAGGGACTTTCACAGCTGCCACACAGAATGTAAACTGTCTGGGTTTGTGTTTAGTACAATGGGGTTAAATTAACAAAACCTACTTTATCTAGAAATATTGTGCTTTATAGGAATTCCTGCTGGGAGTCTCACCCGATCGAGAGACTACCGCAAAAACCTTTTCACCACCAGTTGTGTCTCATTTTTCCTCTTCACACGTTTACTTTCTCAGTGCTTTCCTCAGACGATGATCGTTTGTGTTCCCTGCAGTCACGTTCTTATTGTTTCTGTGTGTCCTTGTCGTCTGCACTGTAAATATGTTTGTACATGTATGGATCTGACAATGAGTAGAAATCCTATTATTCCACAATCCAAGAATCAAGATGGTTTTTGGATGTAATGTAAGATATTGTAGTGGAAAATGTCCAAAAATTAGAATGCAACCTTTGCATTTCAGACATATCACACATTTAAATGCATTGAAGATATTTTGTAATATTTAAAATCTTTTTGTTTACCTTTTTTTGTTGTTGTTGTTACATTTGTTCTGCATTTGTCCTTCATGAATCCTGCACTAGATGTGTGTTATATCCTCACTGTGTGTGTGTGTGTGTGTGTGTGTTTCATCTCTTCGTCCAATCACTTCTTGTTCTCGATGCCTTCTTACGTGTATTGAAGCTGTAGCAACACATCAGCATCGCCGCTGAATTAGAGTAAAAAATCTCAGACATTTTCATTTTCGCGGCACAGTTAAGTCACAGCAGCTCCACATTCTATCGTTGGTGTAATGTTGAATGGACGTGTTTACAGTGTGCTCGTGCACCTAGTAGCCAGCTCGACCCATCAGGCTTCTCGTGACGCATCTGACGCTGAGTACAAACTGTATCTGCTTCCTGGTCGTTTGCCAGGTTTTTAAAGGCTTGTAATGTTGTGTATAGAAGATGCAAATATTGCTTACTGTGCATATGTAACATATTGAACCCCCGCAGCGCTGCTTCAGCTTATATTATACACAACTTATACATGGAAGTGGAAGAAGCAAATCGGGGCAGTATTTGCATAATTTATAGGTGTGTTTTCCCTCAAATTGTGCACTTTTATTTTGAAATTCCCTAAATGAATAGTGCCAGGACCACATTCTTGGCATATTATTTTAAAGTATACAGTACACGTGTCTACTGCTACACATTCTAATATGTATAATATGTATCGGGTTCAAAAAGGGTAAACAATTTAACACCTGAAACTTTGTATAAAACTATAGGAACCAACGAATTATTTTTTAACCTCTTTGTTTTAATATACTCTCCCCATTTTTATATTATAACAGGAACACTAGTACCGTGCTGGGATAAAGCAGTTTGTCATGCAATGCTACTTTCTACCTAAAATATACAGTCGGTGGTTAGCAAGCCAGCTGGCTGAATGTGTGCCTCTACATGTACTTTCCATTCCACAACTGTAGGAAAACAAACTTTTAGTGATGTCGTTGGAATCTGTGCTGATCCAGGCACAGTCCAACAATCTAGTGAATATCTTCTGTCATTACTACACACTAAAGGAGTGCTGTGTTAACACTTTTGATTTAGACACTGTTGGAAAATCTGTTTGTAAAGTCACGCTTTGATGTTGCAGAAGTATAGTATTTATAATGGTATATTTTATTCTCTTTTTCATTTAGGAAAAATCTGTTTTTCCTCTGTTTTGTGCTCGATAGCGTTGTGTTGTTTGTTTGTTTGTTTTTGTTCTACTGGACTGTTTTCTCCTTTTGGACTCAAAGGACGCAAATGTGAAAAAGTTTTCAACATGTAACTTCTTTCTCTTTTTCATTTTGTCTCTCCTCTGTGTATCTGTTCGATGTCTTTTGCTCCACCAGCTAAAACATTCATAGTGGGTCAAAGGTCCCAACTGAGTAACAATCATAGAAAATGAAATTTATCATAATAGAACAAAAACAAAACTTAGTGCATCCTCACAATAGCCTGTGTGACGCTTGGTAAAGCAGCGTTTTCTGTACCAAGGGACCAACACGTGTACAGTCTCGTAGTTTGCTTTCACTTGCTGCTGTGACGGCCGACTGTATGAATATTTAATACTGACCATAATCAGAGACATAGCTGTATTTATGACTTCTAAACGTGGTGTTTTGTAACGGTTACTATGGAACACATTCTTTGTTGTTTGTTTCTTGCTTTGTTTCCTCGTTTAGTCTGAATTATTCTCTGATCTCAAACTGTTCTACTCAGTGAGGTTAGATGGATGTAAAGCCTGTGTGTGTGTGAGAGAGCGTGTGGGTGTGTGTGTGTGAGAGTGAGAGAGTGTGTGTGTGTGTGAGTGAGAGAGCGAGTGTGTGTGTGTGTGTGTGAGAGAGTGAGTGAGTGTGTGTGGAACTGCTTAAAAATTACTCAATGTGCATTTCTGATCTCCTCACTGTGACCTGCTCTATCGATGAGTGTGTGTGTGTGTGTGTGTGTGAGTGAGTGAGAGAGTGATGCAGTGGACTGCATGAAGCTGGGTAAACAATTCTCACCACCAACAAAATTGAAAAAAATACATATCAGATCAGCATTTTTTAAACATCAAGTTCTCACATTTTGTCAAATTTACAAACGTGTCCACTGACCAGCAGAGTGGAGGAACATACAAATATACAACCTGAGGTGGACGCAAGTGAACCACCTCAGGTTTACCTTCTATTCTCCATAAGACAGAGTGAATCCGAGTGAGTGGGTGTTTGTGTGTGCATGTATGTGCATGCATGTGTGCGTCACTGTCCAATGCCGGCCAGGCGGCCGCGTGTGCCACCATGCTCTGTGACTGCACAGTCGTATCAATAAATCTGGACTTAAAGGGCTCAGATCATGTCTGCCTGTCTTCATTTCTACAGCAACACAGCTCACGATCTCACATTAGAGGGGGACTTCAGCAACTTTACATACATATCAGTGTATTTGTCATAAGGAGAACTGCTCAGTGTGTGATAATAGTTGAATAATGTCTTCTGTGGCTTTATAAAGCTTAAGAAAATAACCAGTTTACATAGACTAAACATTTTAACACAAACAAATTAAGGCGATTGACTTTAATGATCAATCTGTCGTTTTTTCTTTGGATTAATTCAATTCAATTTGTAGTCAACAAAATGTCAGAAATGACAAACCTCTTCATGGGCTCTTCTCTCAGAACTCTGCTCCAACATGTGGATCTCAGCAACTCCAAGGTCTTTATGAATAATCTTGGTGTAGGTAAGACTTTTATAAAAAATGCTGCCGAGTTGTAAGTATCAGTAAAGATAATACTGAGTAATTCAAGATGGGGCAGAATATATATTTTCCACAAAGGATCACAGTAACATCACATTTTTCAATAGAAGAAAATAATTATTTGTACAGCACTTATCTAAACAAGGTTACAAAGTGCAAAATGATTGAATAAAAGGTATTAAGTTCAATTTTAGGCACTAAATCATAACATGTTAAGGTCGAGACCTTAAAATTAAATAGAGAAACCCAACAGTTCCCACAGATGATGTCATTAAATGTCTGGCTTGGTCAGACTAACAACTGTCTCCCCTCCAGACATGTTGGATAAAATTGGTCATTTTATATTCTTATGTGTCACTTTGTTATAATTTGTTATACTTCTATGTCTCGTTGTGTAGCTCTTGGCCACTGGACTTATTCAGCTGTCCATCCATATAAATTCTAAATCACATCTCATTCGATTAAAAAACTTAGGGTTAGGGTTAAATATATGTCACATGTCTTTTAACCAGTATATTGTCAAACCAAATGGTAGATTGACAGGATAAGGCCACAATATTGATTCTTTAATGTTTGATGGTTTTTAGATTTACAAAGAAATCATAAATACCTAAAGAGCACTAAGGTCATTATTTTCTATAATAATAACAACCTGTAATGTATTTTAAAATGAAGTAAAAGCTACGTCCCACAGAATGTCTCGTGCATTCATCACAAACAAGTCACACAGTCAGATACAATCCACTAGATGTCTCTGTTAGACTTCATTCTCCTCCGGAGCTGCGGCAGCATCACTCTGAGCCTCCGAGGCCCCGGGGCCACTAAAAGTGATCAATGGACTCGATGTAAACCACGTCACCCTCCCAAGACCGTCAGCGTATAGCTCTTTATCCGCCATATAAGCAACTCCACAAACATTAGACACAGAACGCATTTGGATCTGGAGTAGCATGCATATTCATGGGGCAGGTTGATGGAGCTGGTGGAGGGATGTGTATGAGTTCTCAGCACCGCGCTGAGTGCTGGAGCAGAAGGCGAATGTTAATTCAATTATACGGCAGCTGTTCCTTGGTGCCCATGGCCACTGTGTTTGCACTAGAACAGAAATCTTGTATTAGGTCCCTCGCCATAAAAGACCATTGCCAGGCATGAGAATGGGGACTGCCTGTAACCAAAAGCCATCAACAGTATTTTAAAGGGCGTTTAATGCTTATTTTTGGCTCGATTGAGGGATTTGATGCGGCTGCAGAGTGAGATTTGTGTTTTTTTTTAATTGGCTCACTGTTGATTTACAGAGCTTTAGTTTCTGGTCATCACTCTGTTAAATAGTGGATCTGCTTGGAAGTAAAACCTGGAAATTAAGTTTCTTTTGCTGTATTAACTCCAGGCGAGTCTGCTCGGATCGGCACATATGTGTGTCCTGTGGTGGTTCCATCATTTTGCCCCGAAAGAGTCTGATTTACAGATTCATAAACTTCATCTCTTACTTTGTGCGACTCCTCTCCTGGTTATAAGTTTGTATATTAACACATGCATTTGGAGCATAAGAAAAACAACATGTGCAAATGCAGTTTGTCTGTGCAGTGTGTGTTGGTATTTGTGCTCCACCCCACCTCCTGTCCCAGGCTTGGGCTGAGCTCCAGTGCTACTTGATGATGAAGAGGAGGAGGAGGAGGAGGAGGAGGAGGACGAGGGGTGCGGAGGAGGAGGAGGACGAGGAGGTGGGAGTGATGGCATCCGCTGCCCTGTCCCTTCATTACCTGGCTCCCTGAGACTCACTCTGTGTGATTTAATCACATGGCCACTGGCGGGAACTGCTGCTCTGACGCTTCCTGGACCTGCTAATGAGTTTGCTTTTCCCTCATCAAAAGGAAAACAGCCACACCTGTGGGAGGAAACACTCGGCATCACGATTTTATATGCATATTATATTTATATATATATATATGTATATATGTATGTATATAAATGATTTTACTGCTAGCATGCAGACGAAGTGCAGAGGCCATGAAGGCAGCAAAGCAAATAAAGCATACTTTCATCTTTTCCTGTATAAGTTTCTCAATCAATAGTTTGTTGTATGAAATGTAAAATAATAGTCAGATATGTTGATAACAATTTCTTAAAGTCAACACTCACAAACCCAAAGATATTCAGTTTGTTGTCAGACACGAAAAAGCAGTAAAATCTCACATTTAACAACTTGGAACGAGAGAATCTTTTACTGTCTGTTTGGAAAATTAAATCAAACAGTGAATCTGTGGTTCACTAATTGATTAATATTTTTGAGATCTAAAGCAAAGATCAAAATACAGTCTGACGCTCTGACATTGTCGTGTGACTTACCTTCTGGGAATCCATCCTCTAAGTTAACCAGAAGTGACAGCATGTTCTGCCACTTAATGCCACTTAACTACACACGTGCACATCATGCAGCGTGTAAAGTAGACATTACATATCAAGCTGTTTAATAAAAATGAAACCCCCGTCTATACTGGAAAGAGCACAGAGCTCTATTTAGAAGTGACTGATGGAGAGCCCAGAATCAAAGGCCCCTGTGGCACAAGCTGCTCGTGTGTCCGGGAATCGGCCCAACTCTTAAAGAGCCAAGCTTCCCTCATCTTGACTCGGGGCTGACCCCCGAACAGGAGGAAGCTTTTTCTGCTGGCAGCCAAGTGGTTCACTTCCTGGAAGCCTGTCAGGTGAGGAGTCGAGGCTGCCAACTGTAACCACCTCGGGGGGGCACGAGGGGCAGGGCAGACCCGCATCATGGCAGCAGCACTGTGACACTCAGCAGATGATGCAAGTCGCGCAGGGCGTCGAGCTCCCTGATGTGTCTACACACAGATCTGCTGTGGAAATGGAAATCTCTACTCAAGTATCGATTAATATCTAAATATTCGGACAAACAAATTGTGTTGGAGTTCATTTGGAATAAAGAGAGAGTGAAGAAACTGAGAATGTTTACCTCTTGTACAGATTTTATTTAAGAAAAAATATTTTTACAGCCAGAGTTACTAGTTGTTTTGCATATTTCGGTGCAATAAGTACTAGAATCAAAATATGCTTCAAAAGTACGAAAACTGGTTCTGCAGGAAAACTGCTAATTATATAAATTGTTAGATTAAATATAGATGCTTCAATGCATCAGCAACATTTTACATCAGAAATTCACCAGAATGACAGAAATTGGCAGAAAACTAACTTTTACCCACTCGTCCAACTTGAGAGCTTTATTCATCAGTTCTCGTTTCCTTTGTGGTGTTGACTCTATTCTGAGGTGCCGTTCATCCATCTTCACTTTAAAACAACCACAAACCAATTAAACACTACGACGACATGTTGCTTGTTCTCGCTAAAACTGGTTAAACACAGATGGCGTGGTGTCATGGTGAGATATTTCCAACGTTAACAGTGGCGTTTCCTAGAGGGGAGAAGAAGACGGTGGTGTTGTGCTGAACGACCAGCACCAGATTTACTTTCTTATCAATTCAGTTCATTTCATCTTTCATTTTCAGTTAACGTCAAAAACGTTCAACTGTTTCAACCACTAAACTTCTTAAAGCTGCGATTTCAGTCAAACTCTTCCTGAAGAAAAGAGGAACTGGTTTCTTTCTTTAGAAAAAGGTATCAGGCCCATGTCTTCACAGTGACACGCCCGTTTGCCTCTTGTTGTATTTTCCTTGTAAATCTAGTTCAGCATTTTCCTGAAGTATCTGTTCACGTTCTTAACGGGATTTAAGGACTGAAAGCAGGAGGAGAGAGCGCAGCGTCGATTATGCAGCTTTTTGGTTTGCAGGTTTAGGTTAGGGTTAGATTTAGGGTTAGGGTTAGGGGGTTATGGTTAGGATTAGGATTAGGGATAATATCCCTTTGGGGGTCGAGATATTCTTGAATAACTTTTTTTGTGAAGGTGGTAGAGACTTGGAAAGTGGTTTCGTCAACACTAATAAGGGTACTGCGGACCGATTGGTACCATCCCCGAGCTTCTACGACCTTCGGAAAGGAAAAACCCTAATCTGTGAAAAACTCTGAGGAGATATTTTGTGTTTGGGGTTGGGGTTGGGGTTAAATTTAGGTTTAGGTTTAGGTTTAGTTTAGTGTTAGGCAATTTGGATGGTTAACGGCAATGAGTGTCTTCACGAAGATAGAAGTACAAACATGTGTGTGTGTGTGTGTGACCAACACTCACCTCTCATATTTGTCTCTCCCACTGATATTTCATGACGCGAACCAAACTTCAGCAGCATTTCTGGTTCACACTGATAAAACGCTTTAGATTTGACTGGGAAGTTGTTTGAAGCACAGCAGGACAACAGGAAGTTGTGGACAGCTGATGAGGAAAAGAGGAGAAAAGGAGTCTTACCAACACCCAGAGTGTCGATTAGGTGAGAAGAAAAAACGACGTCAATCATCTCAGCTTCATGTTCGGGGGGGGGTGGGATTCTGAGCTGCCGTGAAAAAATGTGGTGAAAGTTGGCGAGTCGGTAAAATCGCATGCATGACAAAAAATAAAAACACTTTTAAACTCAAGCTACTTCATTACTTTTTTTCCGCGCTCACTCCGGCTGCTTCCGAATTTTTTCGGAACGTGAATATCGTGTGTACATTGACATGTCCTGTGTAGTTACTGCAGGTTAGTGCTGTCGGAGTTGATCATACATTCCATACAATACACGCACATAAAACTGAAGACGTGGCTCTTACTTAAATATGATATCTGACACATTTTTATTTATCTTATCACTTTCGAGTCGAACAGATTGTCACAGCCACTTTGAACGTGCGCGAACAGATTGTGCTTTGAAAGAGGAGCGGCTGCCTCCAGCAACGTCTCACGTCTGCATCCCATCTCTGTCTGAAAAACAGCTCTAACATCTTTACATTATACATTTTCAAAAACATATCCATTATTCATACCCCCATATTTTAATACTATTAGCATTTCTACGCCACCCACCTAAATACCTGTGTGTTTCTTATCACAGGAGCGGTGACTCTGTGTGTGTGTGAGGAGCCGGGTTGGGATTAAGAGAGCACTGCAGTCGTGGACCTCGTCGTGAAATTAAATTCGAGGTGTTGAATATCGGTGAACGCTTTAAAAACATTAGCCCGAACAGGCACAACAGAAACTTTGCTTTTACTTCTCAGTGGTGGGTTTGTGTTGACAGGCAACAAAGGCAACAACACACACACACACACACACACATGCTGCTCCACCTGTGTGGGTGGGAGGTGTGGCCACTCAGCAGCTGAGTGGGGCAGCATATGGAGTTTCTAATTGGGTAGAACATCACAGCTGGAGGACACTAGTCCAGGACCTGGCCTCTGGTAATCAGTCCCACAATGCTCAGCTCCCCTCCTCGCGTCCGCCGCCGCCGTGCTGCACGGGAGCCTTCTGTGGGCGAAGGCCGTCGGATGCGTCCTCACGTCTCACCAACCGGCACCGGATTGAGACTGAAAGGGTTTCACAACATGTTTCCCCTTTTGAATCCAGGTTTTATTTAAAGCAGCAGTCTGGACGTCGACAACATGGATCCGATTGTTTAATTTTACTAAATAATTCTGACCAGAAAAAGGATCTAGATCAGTGTCGATCTTCCTGTTTAAGCACAACAAACAATAAAACTGTGTGAAATTCAATTAAAATTCCATGTAGGGAAAGATGCTTATATGTTGTATGTGTAATAATAATTGAATATTTTTCTGTGGGTTTAACATTTTATGTATTATGAGTATGAGTATGTTTACTTTTGGGTATTTAAGTACATTAATTCTTATTTACTTTTACTTATGTGACATCTGCAGTACTCTTACGCTTTTACACATAATATATTACTATTAAAAATTAGCATTACATAAAGATGAGTTAAGAAATACAGGGTTGGTAATTTTGTGTGTTTTGTATTTATTGTTGAAACGTGTGCTTTCATTCTTCCAGATCTCCAGGTTTTTAAAACAAAAGACACTGCACTCGGATGATTGACGAAGAAAAGAAAAAGACTGAAGCCTGGTTTTGGGGCAGGAGAGCGAGCGAATTCACTGGAGGTGTCGCGAAAGAGCAAATTGCCAGAGATCTGGGAACGTTTCATCATAAACAAGACGATAAATCTGCAAACAGCAGGTTTATGGTGTGAGAGCAAGGATCTGACATTGTTTAACAGCCGCAACTGAGGTATTCATCAGGGCATTAGCCATCAACAAGTACTCAAACTGAAATGCTCGCAGTTGTATTTGGAACCCGCCTAAACACTTCCTCATTTAGGATTTGTGTTCGGTTATTTGTACGTGCGCCTTCGTGTAAAGCAATGCAAAATAAATAGGGAGAGTTGTTAGATTGTTGAGAAAGTGGAAATTAACAGTTCGGTCCTCATTACAGAGTCAGTGTCAGGATTAAAAAAAAAAACATTCTTCGCCTTCAAGTTTATTTTTGGAGTCTTCCTTTGCTCCGCAGGGTTTCACCAGAGGAACCTGAACTCCAAAGATAAGTGGGGAGTCGGATTTTTTGGGACCGATTCGTGTCATATTCTGCCACAACGTCAGCGGTCCCCTCCACCGCTTCACCTCGCGCTCGTCCTCCAGACACAGACTCCCTTTAAATGCTGACATCAATTGAGAAACGTTTGCAGCTCAGCGTGCGATCGGCGGCGCCTTCATTTGCAGCTCCACACCACGCTTCGTGTCTATAAAAGCTGATAATGTGATAATTAAAGGAGCTGACAGGCAAGAAGTCAGCGAGATGCCTGATTTACCAACCCCTGCTATTTGTTATAACCTCTCAAATTACAAGGCTTCCACCCTTCGAGTACGCAACATAAAATACCATCTGAAATAATTAACTGGCCTGGAATTGTTGTGGAGAGAAAAAATTAAAATAACAATACAAGAAAAGTTAAGGCGTCTCGAAGGAGGAGAACGAGATAAAAATGAGTCCCAGAAACATCGGAGCATCCGATTCCGACCTGAAACAAGGATCTCCAGCAGACAAAAGATCACTGGCACCTCTCTCTCTCTCTCCCTCTCGCACCCTTTCTCTCTTTCTCTCTCAACCACACCATGATTTATTACCTGAAAAGACAAGAGAACTAATTAGTGGAGTAATTAATTAATATAAATTTGCATATTTGCATTTGCAATTAGTGCAGTCAACTGATTAGTCTGAGATGGGGAGTTTGACTCATCATATGCAAGTGTGTGTGTGTGCGTGTGTGTGTGTGTTTGTGTGTGTGTGTGTGTGTGTGTGTGTGTGTGTGTGTGTGCTCGACCAGAACCATCAGCAGACCAGCTGAGGCATTTTCTTTGGTGGGGGGGGGCTGTAATGAAAGGACTGTTTTTGTTTTTTTTCTTTTTGTTATTTTGGGGTGTTCATGTACAGTAAGTGTTTGTCCACACAGACACACACACACACACACACACACACACACACACACACACACACACACACACACACACACACACACACACAGACTACCCGTCTCACACACTAAGTGCACACACACTCACCACTGTGTGCACGCTGTCATTGTCTCTGTGTCACCTGCTACTTTACCTTCACATGGTCATTGACACTCTTAGGTGTAATGAAGGTGTTGAGACCCTCTACACACACACACACACACACACACACACACACACACACACACACACACACACACACACACGCACACACACACACACACACACACTGCTGATCGATGTCTTGTAATGTCCAATACAGAATGATAAGTCGCTTTAATTGATTCTCCTTGCAACAAGGTCATTCACAGGCGCACGTCTGTGTGTGTGCACTTGTGTGTGCGTTCCACATAACTGAGGAGGGCATATACCCATATCGAGTGCCAGCTGTGCCCCTGTGTGGATTTGGCAGCGTGCCACTGGGCCTTTTCCACGGGGTGTACTTAATATCTACGGTCCTGAGGTACCAACACTGTGCACACGCCCCTCTGGTATGCCCATCCTCTGCATGCAAAACCTTGCCTGGTGGAATTTCTTTCGCCTATTGTATGTGGAGCTGCAACGATCAGTCAATCGATCGATGACTTAACTGAGGAAAATGTCAGATTTCAATGATTCACTGGTTTTCTCTGTTTGTTATTTCATTGTAAGCTCGGTGAGATTGAGTTGTGGACTGTTTCTGACGGTGTCAACAACTGTGACAGACTTTTTTCATTTTTCTGACATTTTAGAGACCAAATGATCAACATGGAAAAATGGTCTGCGGATTAATCGATAATGAAAATAATCATTAGTTGCCTTAGTTTACATAATATGCCAAACATTCATATAGCACTTGTACTTAATTGAGATTCCTCAATTTTTGAAATCCCACTGAGACCATATTGTTCCATATGCAAAAGCAAATGATGGCAAAATCAACTTTTGTCTTTGCTATAACTATTTTTTACTCTTCTTTTCATTAGACCAAACATGTTGCTGTAAAATAAACAGTAAATATCTTTTATAACTTCCCTTCAGGTCGACTCAAAGAAAAGTGTTTTGGGATCTGCTCAAATCTGTTCCAAATCATGAAACTGTTTCTTTACCATACACCTCTGTTTACGGTTCAGGGAAAGATGCTGGTTTGTGTTAAGATAAGAGATTAGTTCAGATAATCTTCACTGTGGCTGCTATAGATACATTTGTCACTTGAATGTTCGCAAATCTCTTTAACAGACTTGCTGATCGAGTCATTTCTTGTGGATGATGATGAAAACGTAAATGACTGTAAGGGATGTGCATGAAAATACATATTGCGTTTGATTGCCAAAAAAAAAGGACATTATAGTGACGTCACCTCTGATGTTGAGCTTGTAGAAAGTGTCCCCATGTGCAGGACCTTAAACAGAACATGAGGGTTAACACTCTGCAGAGAACTGCATTTCTTCCTGATTGAAATCCTCTATAGTCCTGACATGGCTTTTTATTCCCCTTATTTGCAGCTCCCCATTTATAATTGGTTTAAATTAATGTAATTTAATCAGGGGAGGTCTCTCAGTGTGAATTTCACATGTGCAGCCTTGACATTGCTGTATGTGCATGAGATATGTCAGAGATAAAATTATTAAGACATATAATAGAACCATCTTGTAAATATGCAAGAAATCACCTCTTTTGTTCTTTTAAACTTAAAACCTTCTCTTTTCTTATTATTTTCCATTAGATTTAAAATGTCCCATCAGATTATTTATCCAGATCTTTTGAGCTTCACTGTATTTTTTGTACAATCTTATTTAATTTGCTTATTTCTCATCTTCTTCTCCACTTCACTCCGTCTCATTCACCTGTTGAGAGGTGCCTGGAAGAAGCAGCTCTCCTCCCGCGCATCCCTCCATTTTTTTCCCGGATAAAAAGACATGAATTCATCTGTTCTCACATGCGGGGAGAAGAGGCTGGATATTCGTTGTTATCCCTCTCCGGTCTGTGTTTCTGACGGTAAACGCGGGCCTCCCGGTGCCCATTACCGGAGCTGCCAGATGATCGGTAGCGGAATGGAGGTCCCGCGGGACGCTGAGCACGTGGTCTCGGCTGCCACAAGACGTCAGCGGCAGATGGCACGGGTACCCGCTGCTGGCATGAGTGTCATTCCTCAAAGAGAGAGAGAGGGAGAGAGGGAGAGAGAGAGAGAGAGAGTGAGAGAAGAGAGAGAGAGAGAGAGAGAGAGAGAGAGAGAGAGAGACAGAGAGAGAGAGAGAGAGAGAGGGGTTGGGTGCGTATGTTTAAGCTTTCTCCTCTAATTTGTGGTTTGCATGAGAAGAAGCTGCAGCGCAGATTCACAGGAGATACTCGGGACCATGCAGGGCGCACGCTGACCAGAGGTGAGAACCATTTGCATCATGTTGTTTCAATGCATGTGTGTATTTTATTATATTCAGAGTTTAACACCCTTCAAATGTTTTGGAGAATGGTTTTATTCTGCACTTTGCTGGAAAACGAACCTATGGTGGCATCACAGAATTGTATAAAGTGCAGAGGCAGTGAAGTTGAGCGTCTTTACACTGTGACATTGGCCTTGGTTTGTTCCTCTTCCTCTCAACGTGTAATTCACTGACAACCTTCAGAAGACAAGGGTGTGTGCTCTGTGTTTATAGTTTTGCTTTTTTTTTGCTCTGATCTCTGTAGGAATATGTTGACACTGCCATTCGAGGAACCTCACATGATGTGCGAGCCGCGGTTCGGTGCCAATTATCCCCGAGACAGCTTACCTGAGCGCCTGGAGCAGGAGCGCCAGCACAGCCTGGACAGGTCCAACTCCGCGATGAGGGAGGCCGAGGACGACCTCTCCGACCGAGAGGATGACGAGAGGGAGGACGACGGGGACGACGACGAGCTCCCTAAAAAGCGAGGCCCCCGGAAAAAGAAGGCCGGCAAGGAGCCGGGGGAAAGGGTCAAACACCGGCGCCATGAAGCCAACGCCCGAGAGCGCAGCAGGATGCACGGCTTGAACGACGCGCTGGAGAGCCTGCGTAAAGTTGTGCCGTGCTACTCCAAAACTCAGAAACTGTCCAAGATCGAGACGCTGAGACTGGCTAAAAATTACATCTGGGCCCTGTCAGAGACTCTGAGCGCAGGGAAGAGACCGGACCTCCTCGCCTTCGTACAGACTTTGTGCAAAGGATTATCTCAGCCCACGACCAACTTGGTGGCCGGTTGTTTGCAGCTGAACGCGAGGAACTTCCTCACGGACCACAACGGAGAGGTCATGTTCTCCGGCAGGTCGCCCTACGACGCCATGTACCCGTACCCCGGCACAGACGTGAACACGCCCCCGGGCCACAGCGGCGGCAGCTTGGACAGCAGCGCCAAAACGTTCCGGCACTACAGCTACAGCGGCGCGTACGAGCACTACTACGAGAACCCGTCCCCGGAGAGCGGGAGCCCGCGTTTCGACGGCCAGCTGAGCCCCCCGATGAACTTTAACGGGATTTTCTCCCTGAAAAACGAGGAGCCACCAGACTACAACAAAAGCGGCCACTACGGCGTGCGCTACTGCGGTGCGCCAGGGCGCCCGGCTCTTGCGCACAACTCCATGTACCGCGTCTCCCCAGAGGCCCGTTTTCCCTACGACCTGCACGTCCGCAGCCAGTCCTTCCAAGCACAAGGGGAAGTTAATGGCTCTTTCCACAATTAATCAATCAGCTGGACAAAGTTCAAGTTTCAGAAGCGATGCAATTTCCCCCGCGCAGATGTCGAGAGTGGAACGAACTGGACTCCTGGTGCACTGCAAAAAATGCCCATTCTAACGAGTCATTTTCATTTTAATGTTCAGTCTTATTTATTTTTTTAAACATGGTAAAATCCAGCAAATTAGATGTGATGATTCCACTTGTTCTCAATTTTTGTCCAACTAAATGTGTGTCGATACGAGGCAGAGGAAAGAGACACACAGGACTTCGAAGCAAAAGAAGTAAAACGATCTGGATGCGAGGGAAGTTCCTCTGATTCGTTTAAAAATTAAAAAAAGATTAAATGTGAAAGTGCCACATTTAAACGATAAAATCCACAACAACTCAAATGGAGAATCATTTGTTGAAGATGCAGGTTTACAGCCACAGTGAATCCACATATTTATAATTGTTTGTTAATGGCAGACCTGCAGAAATTGACACGTTTTAACTGATATTAAATTAAAGAACTATTTAAAGTCAAATAAAAATCAGTAAATAAAACCACCGGGGAGGAAGAATCCAGAGGTTTCACTTCACCGCTGAAGTTTGCTGAGACATGATTGGACTTCAGAGACTCACTCTGTTAGCAATAAAGGTCAATTGAGCTATGCAAGGCAGCTAAATGCAATCTTTGCTTATAAAAAAATGATTTATGTCTATTTCCTCAAGGCGTTTCTCATCATCTAATATCTAATTAAAACGATGACAATTACACGACATTAATTACGGGGAGAAAAAGGAGACGTGCATGTGTTCAGGAGACCTGGATGATGTCATGTGATGAATTGAAGTTATGAGGTGGGGGGGGGGAAAGGTAAAAAATATTAAATGCATTTGTATTTGGAGTAAATAGTGTGGTAACGAGGTGAATGTAAAATTATGATTATTGTATTTATTTAAGCTTATTTATAACAAGTCCGTCAATTTGAATGTGGATAATATATTATAACAAAAAAAAAAAAGATATTGTAAAATTCAACAGTGTGACCTTTTATGTGGATTTCCCATAACATTGAAAGTTTGTTTTATGTTTCATTGTATATTTCACTGCAGCTGAAAGTCGAGCATTGGAAGTGAAAAGATTTTAGTTTTATTATGATTTGTATTTTGTTTTGCGTGAGGTGAACACCATGTTTCAAAAACTATTTGAATCTGATCAACATGCCTTAAAAAAAAAAGAAAAAAGGAGAGGACGACCACTGACCAATATGCAACTAAGTGAAACTTTTTGGGGATAGTTTGATGTGAACTTTTTACACTGAGGAGCGACTGTGATGCACTTCATGTCTTTCTGCACAATGTTGGTGACTGTACTCACATAAACCCTGTTGATTTTGTAACTTTACCCGGATGACGAATGATTTCTGATTTATTTCATATCTCTCACACACACGCACACACGCGCGCGCAAACTCGCACCTCACGCGCTCCTCTGGAAACTCGTTATGGATCGAAATACTCGTGAAGTAATGTGTTTATTGTTTTTTTTGTGATTGTGCTTTTGTCGCAATAAAATGAAGAGGCTGCTTCTCAGCTTTCTGTGGAAATGATCGACTGCAATTCAAAAAAAATTTGTATGGAAAAAATAAACCAAGGTTAAATTCCGCGGGGATAATCTTATTTATTTATTTGTCTATTTATTTATTTATCCATCTATCAGAAATACATCGTGTAAAAATCGTGAGGCCTGTAATATGTTGAGGGTGTCAATCCATAGAAAGACATTTTAATCACAATCACAATCACATATCATAAAACAAAATAATCAAATTTATTTCTATAAGGATTCAAATGTCTTAACTTCGCTTCAATTTGGTTATTTTATTTTGTACAAACAGATAATATGAAATTATAAAGCAGTGTGAAAAATTAGCTGCTCTCCTGCAGATATTTTCTAAATCTCAAACAGGATTATGAGTTACATGTGATTAGATCTCGGGTGATCAGGTGGATGATTTGTGTGAGATGCCCACGAGGTGTTGGACGTGATCCAGAGAGCTCAGACAGTTGATCCCAGTCCTCCCAGTTCCAGAGAGAAGAGCCGCTCCCTGGAGATCTCTGGTTATTTGGAGGGAGAAACCATCGCTGGCTCCAAACACTGGAGACACTTGGTTTCCTCAGTATTTCCAGACACTGACTGTGAAGGAGAATGAGATTTAATGAAGGGTAAAATCACTTCTTTCCCTTTTTTACTTGTGCAATGTTCTGGGAATAGTGAAAGACTATTTCACAGAAGCAGAACATATGATAATTTCAGATATTAAAGTTCAAACTAATTAATTTAATGTGGGAAATAAGTAGTTTACGTCTGTGTTTATATTTATTTTTGTCGGCTCATGATCAAGTGATGAAGGAACTGCTCTGGTCATTTTTTGCATACACACAGACACACACACACACATTTTGCATTTACTTCCAATCAGTGTGCACACTTAAACTCCCAAGTCTAACACTGAAAATATAACACTTTTGATTTTGCTGTGTGGATAGCCAAAACCTTATCCCTAACATTAACCTAAAACAAACACACACACACACACACACACACACACACACACACACACACACACACACACACACACACACACACACACACACACACACACACACACACACACACACACACACACACACACACACACACACACACACACACTTGGCTAGCCTAACCCAAACCTTATCCCTAACATTAACCTAAAACACACTCTCACACACTCTCACACACACACACCAACTGCACTTCTATCCCAGTAACTGAATCTCAAATTCATCATTTTAATTCTACACTGGAGCAAATGTCTCAATGTCAAACTGTCCCACTGATCTCAGACAGAGACGTGCAGCCCCCCCTGACATGTGAGAAGATGCAGATCCCTCACTCATCTTCTCCAGATCCTGAAGTGAGAACCTTCTCCCGTCTGTGTGAAGACGCTGACAACCTGTTTGTAATTTCACGAGGTTTAAAAAGGGGCCTGGCCGGTGTGTCATTAGTTTGGAAGAGCAGCTTCACCTTTACAACAATAACTAATGTGCTGATCACATTACACCTGACACCTCAGAAACCTAATATCTTCCACCAGGGCCACAATTCATCCTCGTGTCTTTGCTGCAGCTGCACCCAGAGCAAACTCGTTTACTCAGCACCAGACAACTTTAAATATTGATTAATATTGTTTTGCCAACTAATGAGGAAAACAGAGATTTAGAGCTGTAAATCATCATTATCAAATCCTCTCTTTAATTAACTGAACACAAAAAGTCATTTCAGGGCTGTGACACTATAATGTTGAATTATCCTCATCATATCTGCTGTATTGTGTTTACAGAGGGAAATGAATTGAAGATCAAATCTTGGCAAAAACACGAATTAGACCAAGTTGAATTTTTCTAGCATCAAAAAAGTGGCAGAAAGGAGAAAGTCGATAACAACGAGGAGAGAGTTTTCCTGATTGAAGCTTCTCGCAGGAAACATGGATCAGTTTTTATTCTGCAGGGATCAAACAAAACCAGGAAACAGCAAATTGCGCAGCATCTTTTTCTCTTTCTTTTTTTTAATTATTTTTTTAATTCGTCCATCTACACAACTGCTAATGATTCCAGACTCTGCTGGGACTTGTCTGCTGTTGATTTAGATCAGGAAATAAATGTTGCTTCTGGTGATTTGTGTTTCCGGCAATCAAGACGAGGAATATTCAGCTGATCCGGGGAAACCAGCCCATTCCCTCACTCATCCCTCTCTCCCTCGTTCCAATCGTAAAAAAACAGGGGACCAGGTTGCTGGGGGTCCCTCCGGGGCTTTAAAGCACCTCTTTAGCCCCCCACCCTTCACTCCGACACCCCCTATTTGTCCCATTCACATGAGATTCTCACCTTGTCAGTCCCGCTGCCATCTCCCTCCTCGCTGTGAATATGTGTGCGCACATGTGTGTTTTTGAGGGGTTCAAATCCCTCTCGGGGCCTCGCGTGGAGGAGGAGGCGAGGAGGGAGGGGGGTGTTTTCACACCCACGGGGTCCACGGGGCGGCATGCGGCAGTTTAGCACGGGGTCAAACGTGTACACGCACCCCTACATTCATGAAGCTCATTAAAGGGATAGTTCACCCCAAAAATGAAAATTCACTCATTATCTACTTACCACTATACCGATGGAGGTGGTGGGTGAAGTGTTTGAGTCCACGAAACACTGCTGGAGTTTCAGGGGTAAACAGCGTTGCAGCCAAATCCAATACAATTAAAGTAACTTGCGACCACTTCTTCAAACACAAACAAAGTGAGAAAAAACATAACATCCCTCCGTACTGCTCCTGTGGTCTTACCCAAGTGTCCATAAGCCCCGATATTCAAACAGAGTCATTTACACCATTTTTTTAGCCTAAATATCCTCTGATATTCTTCTCCGGAGCCACGTTCATGCATTGATCACAGAGGACATTTCGGCTAAAAACATTGTGTAAATGATCTTGTTTGGAGTTGGATTTGAATGTCGGTGCTTCCGGACACTTGGATGACACCACAGGAGCAGTACGGAGGCATTTTATGATGGTTTTCTGTTGTTTTTTTTGTTTTTTTTTACGTTTGAAGAAGTGGTCACCCTCCTAGTATTTCTATATTTCATTTTTGTTTCCTTTCTTATATTTTTTATATTTATACTTGCACAAATGCACCACAGCAAATTCCTTGTATGTGTAAACCTGCTTGGCAATAAACCCCGTATCTGATTCGGATCATTTTATTGTATTGGATTTGGCTGCAAGGCTGTTTACCCCTGAAACTCCTAAAGTGGTTTGTGGACTCGTAAGTGAGTCGATAATGAGTAGATTTTCATTTTTAGGTGAACTATTACTTTAAACTGGATGGAGAGTGAGAGAGAGAGAGAGAGAGAGAGAGAGAGAGCGAGGGAGTCGGGGAGAAAGAAGTAGAGAGAGAGGGAGAGAGAGAGAGCGAGAGAGAGGGAGAGGGAGAGAGAGAGAGAGAGAGAGAGAGAGGCATATGGCCCAGCGCTGTGTGGGAGGTGAAGGACAGGAGTGGAGGATACGTATCGTATAGAGGTGCATTCACAATCTGAGATGCGGTGTCACAGTCGGTGCAAAACAAACACCGTGTTTCTGTGGGGAAAAGTTTCCCAGGCGCGGTAATCAGCTCGGAAGTTGAGGGGAAGTTTTGCGCAGTCACCAAACGCGACGCAGGAGGCATCTTTATATGTATTTTACTTTGTGATATATTATGATAATTTATTGTAATCAGGAGCCTCTTTTCCCTGCGATGTCGGAAAGTCTGAGCACCAGTCAAGACAAAAAATGAAAATAATGTTCCCCCACCATGCACGTCGGCAAGCCTCCTCAAATTTCGTGCCATTCCCAAGCCCCAGATGGTGTGGGATGGGAAACGTTCCCCCATTAAATTCCTAATAATCATTTCTCTTGCGGAATCGGGGGTGGTGGGTGGGGGTGCGAGAGTGTGTGTGTGTGTGCGCGTGTGCGTGTGTGTGCGTGTGCGTGTGTGTGGCTGGGAAGTGAGGATTGGGTTGGTGGGTGAGGGGAGTAGAGGGATTTGGTGTTTTAATTAGACAGATTTAAGGAGCTGAACCCCCCCCCCCCCCCCCTCTCAAAGTGTGTGTGTGCATGTGTGTGTATGTGTGGAGAAAGTCAGTGTCATTTGTACTTGTGTTTCTCTGGGTGCACGTGTGAAAAAAATCACACATATGAGTAGCAGCGTGCATGTGTGTGTGTGTGTGTGTGTGTGTGTGTGTGTGTGTGTGTGTGTGTGTGTGTGTGTGCTGCGGGTCACGACAGGGCTGATGCTGCAGTGGAGGAGGCCTGACACTCACAGTACTACGGGCCAGGATCTCATTAACGTGTCAGATTGGTGGATCAGTCTCTCTGGCAGCCGGCCCGGCCTCTCACAGGAAGTACTTTCTCTCTATCTGTGAACTTGGCACTGAAAGGTTAGTCGGGGGCGGGAGGAGGGTGGGTTGGGTAGATGTGGGGGATATATTGGCCTGGAGGAGACGGAGGCATTAATTATAATATTTGGTCAGATTGGATAAATATTGGGTGAGGGATGGCGGTTTAAGAGCTGCTTTTATCTGTCAGACAGAGTGGAGATTAGCGAGTTAGGAAGAGTGTCACTGTAGGTTTCCATGGAGCGATGGAGGCACTTCAACTCCTGCAGTTGCACTATCTTGGAGGTGGAGATATGCTAAGTACGTGACAGGAGCATCTGTCACTACATCACCTCTGTGCTCTGTGCTCTTTGTCTGTAGAGGTGCTCCGACTGGGTGTATGCATATGTGTGTGTGTGTGTGTGAGAGTGCGTGTGTGTGTGTGGCTACATCATGAGACAGTATAGGGTGGGTTCTGGAGCAGGTGGGAAGCATAAAGGGGTGTGATCCTCTGACACCCCAGCAACACCCTATTTCAGGGCAGACTGTGCTACTGGGTAAGGTGGTTTCAAATCCCTCGACTGTGAATGTGAGCATCTGGTCGTCATGACTGTGGCACGTGAGGGACAGACAGACAGACAGACAGACCCACAGACAGGTATAATTCATGCATCGCACACAGATGAAGAAACACTATCAAGTAATCGAGTGATGCCTTGTGTGTGGACCTGTGGACAAAAGGGATGAAGCTATACTTTTAATGAATGTA